>NC_142937.1:32314115-32336615 GCF_046866305.1 Octopus bimaculoides
AACATTTTAACTGGATTATATAACACTGTTTTGAAAAGAAATAACATTTAAATTATGAAGCAAACCAATACAAGCTCATATACATTACATTCCCTAACACAAGAAGAACAGTGAAAAAAAAAAAAAAAAAAAAAAGGTCGCCATTTTAAAGAAGTATGGAACTTCTAAACTGAATTTTGATGAGATAGCTAAAGCATTTTACAAAAATTAAAATTAAAATATTTTCTAAAATTCTGTTATTTCTATTTTGAAGATTTGTCGTTCGTAATTATGGAATAGTTTGAATTAATACCTGCCATAAAATGGTAATGAGTTAGAGATAGATCTGAAGAAGATAATACATTCATAGTATAGAATGTTAGAAGTAAATTGTATAATTATCCAATGTAACCAAAGATTTGCAAAAATAAAAAAAAGGGAGAAAAAGGAAAAAGGCAAAAAAGAAAAAAGAAAAAAAGACACTGGAATATAAATGAAAACATTTAGTATTAAAAAGTATTTTAGGTAAAAAAAAAAAAAATAATAATAGCACTTTGGTTTCTTTGTATTTAATAATAAAAAAAAACTGATCTGATATAGTTTCTAAGTTACAAGAAATACAGAAGGCCATAAACCAACTATCCTAAGGCAAAGGGCCATGTGGAAGTGCTATACCTTGTACCTGCTCAAATGTGCAAGTCTAGTGGTATTTTTTACATCAAAAGCACATCATGCCATATGGAAACGAGACAACATATAAGAATGCATTTAGAATACACCGATACAAAAGAAAATTATCAATCCTGTACATGACACAACTTCATGATTGAACTAATATTGGTTAGAATCCTACTAAGCTGCTTTCTACCATCTATAGGAAGGCAAGCTGGATGTGATCTTCAAGCCAGACAAACCCCTTGAAAACAAATTAGAGACTTTTAAACCATCTATGTGCAACTTTGATAACATAAGCAGGGCTGGCAATGGAAAATGTTATTTAACTTTTGATGTTCAACAGGTCCTTTAATATTAAACACTAATTCCATGATTTCATACTGGTTTGTGCACGGGAAAAGAATTAGAAATCTTTGATATAACTTAAAGAGTAGAGTAGGAATGATTATTAGCTCCAATATAGTTCAGCATGGTGTTCTTAACTACATTGTTCAAAGAATTCCACAACAGTGGAGAGGGCATCCATATAAAATACAGAGCAAATAGAAAGCTGTACAATAGTCATTGCTAGGTAGCATAGCAGTTAACAAGATGTAAAATATGAGAATCAGAAACTTCGTTTTGAAGAAAACTGCATAGTTAATGCTACCAGTGAACATAAAATACAAGTGAGCATAATGATTGATGTTAGAACTCTATGAAGATCTATGTGTAATACTAAAGGACTAAATACTAAATATAATGGACAGCTTCATCAATATAAGTACTTCTTTCCAGGAATGTAAAATTGATGAAAATCATCAAGTGCAGATTTGAAAAGGCATGCAGAACTTTTGGAAGATTATGGGACAAATATAAAATGAAAAAGCTTTCAGTCTCAACACAAACTGGAGGTCTTCAACATTTATAATGTTACAGTAAATATGTTAAGTCATGGATTTTTATAATGAACACATTAGGAAGCTGCAAAGCTAACATATGACTTGCAATCTACTGATGGTAAGACAAGATTAGTGGCTCAGGTTCTTTCTCACTCAAATCTACTGAGCATTAATGCTGAGTTGGAGAGACATACATCAAGTGAGTTAGATATCACCTTCACAGAGACCCTGAACAATTTCTAAATATGCAGGAATATGGTATTTGAGGAGAATAAGCATTAAACTGGAAGACCTAAATGCACTTCAATAAAAAAAAAAAAAATAAAAAAAAGAGAAATCAAGATTCTGACAGTTGAAAGAATGCCTGACTACAAAGAAAAGTGAAGCCATAGTCTGACACTAGCAGAATCATGATGGAGAACTGACAGAGAAAAACGAGAAGACTAAGGGAAAGAGTACAAGATTATGCCTACTCCCCGAAATAGACAAAGAATTTGGGTAATATTTATGGTCAATAATGATTGAAAAACTTTTACTAAAAAGGAACAAGCAAGTATTGTAACAAAAATCAAGGAAACAATAAAAAGAAATTGATAAAGAAGAGTGAAATATTCCTCATACCTTACATAGCATAAATACTAAAATAGATCTAAAATACTGCAAACACATAAACTAATGTTGGTAAAGTATATTTCATAAGATGGATCATAAATGACTTGGGAAATCATAACATACATTACAAACATCTTGAAGTTAACTTATCGTCACAGTACAGTGGCTTAGTATTTGTTTGGTGAGTCAAACAAATGATATTTAATATCTTATAAAACAGTGTTTAATCAGTTAAACTGATCTCAGTACCTTATAAAGTAAGCATTGACATAGAAAAGCAAGAGTCTTTGAATGAATTAATAACTAAAAGTAGAAAGAGTAACTGCAGTTTCCTAGGCTTGTTAGAGAGCAGAAACATAGACAATTAGATAAACAATTGGAAATGATATATTGAAGTATGTATAGGATGAGGATCAATAACTCAAGATGAAATGGTATTGTAGGACAACTGGTATTAAATGAAAATTATTTGATGAACTGATACTGAAAATTGCATATTCCATGATAAAATCTCCTTATGAATGCATTAGAGGTATGGTAGCCTGATATGCAAACATTCCCATGTAACCATGAAAGAAACAATAGTTTAGGGAAAAACAATAGATATAACATGTTAAGCTGTTCACTTGTATGCAATGAATACTAAGATAACTGCAGGATTTAGAGTAAAATAGCTAAAAGAAAACAAAAGAGAATAAGTATAAATGATATCAAGTAATTTATAAATACTGGTAAAATCAGATATTATAAGTGAATATCTCTGTCATCAACATTACTGAAGATAGAGCTTATACTATAAAACTGCCATATTTACAGGAACATTACATATGTAACACAATGATACATTAAACTAACTGATTTGATTGAAATAAATACAGTTTTTTTTAGATATATTTACAAAAGTTCTATGAAAATAACATTTGATCAAAAAGAGAATAGAAAGCTATAAAAAGTAAAAGAAATTATGGAGAGTTATGTAAATATGAAATATTTGAGAGAATATATTTTATTCCTGAGATGAATCAAATAAGAGGAAAAAGTATTGCAATAATAATATATAAATCTAATTTAATTATATATCCTTTTCTACTTGGATTTATGTGGAAAATAAAACAGTTGAATAAAACCATTAAATAGAAATAAAAATATTGACTTTGTATTATCAGCTAATATTTAGACGATAAAGGAAATGAATATTGTCAGTTATTTCACTTGTAAATTAGCCATATGTGTGCGTGTATGCATGTATGTGAGGGAGCATGTATATACATACACACACATGCATATATATATATATATATATATATATATATATATAAATACATATTTGTATGTGTGTGTGTGTATATATATATATATATATATATATATATATATATATATATATACATATATACATATATATATATATATATACATATACACATTTATATATAATTGTATAATGTAAATATATATATACACACACACACACACACAGACACACACATATATATAAATATATATATATACACATATATGTATATATAAATATATACACATATAAAGGAATATATAAAGATATATATACATACATATATGTATATATACATATATATATAAATACATATATGTATATATACATATATATATAAATATATGTGTATATACATATATGTATGTATATATATATGTATATATATATATACACACACACATAATATATATATACACGCAAATATATATACAAATAAATAAGTATATATATATATATATATACATGTATACATATACATGTAAATATATACATATATATTCAAATACATATAGATATATACACACACAAGTATGTGCATATGTGCGTGTTGTGTGACAGGTAAAATAATGAGGATTTGTTTAAAGTGTTACATTTATGGTTATCATTATTATTATTATTATTATTTACTTTCTACATTAAGTCCACATTTCCTTAGACAAATAACCTAAACACCCAAATTTGAGGATCATTAATTATACAAAGTGACATTTTTATCAACAATCCATCCATACTCTAAACACGTTTCAAAATCACATTTAATTTTTGCCAAAATTCAATATGAAATTCATAAAAAAGACAGTTCAGTATATAACAGTTTATTTATTATGTGTATGTAAAATATATATGTACATTTCCCTAAAGTGACATATAGATACCTCAAGATAAGCATACACACGTGTTTGCACAAAAATTTTACTTATCACTTATATATTAACATGTACACACACACCTTTGGTGACGTAATCAAATATTACAATTAAAAATTCCCATTTTATTATAAATGTTCATTATATATGAATTATCTCTCTCATAAATGTATATACGCATGTGTGAGTGCATGTGTTATCATTTACCTTTATTTTGTTTTTTTGTATACTTTTCTACATGTTTGATTGCTTATGAATGATAACTAGACTTGGAATTAAGATAAAGCAGATTGTGCACACACACACATATATACATATACATACATATGAATATATATTCATATATATAGACACATACACACACACACACACACACACACATAAATATGTATGGGAATCAGTTTTTCTTTCAAGCATGTCACAGTGACGATGTAATTGTGTTTAAATTAAATCTTTTTATTAATAATTTTGCATATTTCCTTATCAGTCCTTGATGTTTAGCTTGTTTTTGGGTGCATAAATGATAGGGGGGAAAAAAACACACACAATAGATGTAACTTTGTTTAGTCATGTGTGTGTGTGTGTGTGTGTGTGTGTGTGTGTGTATATGTGTGTGTGTTTTCGTTCGTTTGTTACATAAAACGAAAAGAAGGTAAAACTTTGAAAATATTTAATAGCAAAAAGTCTAACATTATTTCAGTTATTAAAAACTGCTGTCTAATGCTGAATAACAGTTAGAGAGGACATTTTATAAACACCATTATCCCACCATTGCATATCAGACATAATATACATGGCTGTGTACATGTGTGATCCATCACAAAATTTTATTGGTCTTTTTTTTCTTCTTGCATAATTACAAATTTTCACACACCATACATATAATAACAATGACAAGTATGAAATATTAAATACTATTCAGTTTTGGGAACTATATTGTTTTATGTATACATGTATATGAATGTATGCACATGCTTGCATATAAATTCCAACTAATAAGTAAAACAATGCATGAGTTAATGAGCTTAAAAAAAGACAGTGTTTTAAATGAAATTAATGTAAACCTGTTATATAAATTAACAGAAAAAATTGATAGTGAAAGAACTAAAATGGAAGAAAACCTGCCCTTAAATAATAGCAACACATACAAACATATTTACCTTTAATGCTTAAGATTACAGATTACAAATATACATCAATATAAATACATTTCAAAGGCCCATGTTCTGCCTTTTTCAATATCATTTACTTTTTACATCTATTCTTCATCCAGATATTCAATTATTCTTTTCTAGGATGAACTAATTGAAAACATAGAAATAACAGCGTTTCCATTCTTCTATACAGTTGCATTCATTAGAAAATAGTCCTTTATACATGTCACTTAATCCAAGTACATATGTTGTGCATAATTACATTAAGCAAGCATCTCCAGAACATGTATTTAAACATATGAATACTTATGTATAGGTGTTATACTTGCAAAAGATTGTATGTAAATAGATAAGTACAAAAAAAACAAAAAAAAACCCAACTTTAAATCTCAGATCTCGGAGAATCAGGCAACGATTGCACTTGGTCAGTCTCAAATTGATTCTGATTCAATTTAGTTTTCTAACCTCATTGAGGCATTAAAATTAATAATGCATAACTCTGTTCCATGAATTTTGTAGAAAATATAAACGTAAACATTATGTTACAAACAGAGATTTGTAAAAGTACATGAACACATACTCACTCACATGCATACATCACTATACATAAATAAAAATTTGGGGATTGTAATCAAATCTAGTTTACATGAAATACTATATTCTCAAGATAAAAGAAAATCGCTGGAACAAAACACAGTGCAAAATCGTATTCATTATAGTTAAGAAACTATAATAATGTAACAAGAAATAATCTTTGGATCTTACTTTATAGACCTCTGGGTATTCCTTATAGAATTTAATTAAGGATAAATTAAATAATAATAATTTGGGGAAAAAGGTTCTTTAATAAGAAACTTTAAAAATACTCAAAAATGCTTTGATAATGATGTATATTTTCTGCAAATATGCAATTGAAATAGCAGCAGTATAAAATAAAGTGGTTTGACAGTGTATAAGCAGGCTCGTTCAGGTTTAAAATGAATATTACACTGCAATACACTGAATAACTTCCTTAAGATAGGCTTTATTTATATATTAGATGTAGATGATTTTTAAAATGTGTAGAACTAATTAACAGATAGAATTAGAAATTACACAATTTTACAGATGTTTTGGATTAACTTCAAATGATTTTCTGAGTAAAAAATAAGATAAATAAGGTTGAAAATATGCATTTCCTCAAGTTAAATGTATTAAAATTTAGAAGCAGCAGCTTTCTAATATACTGAAAGAGAAATGACATCCCTTTTCAAAATTGCTATTATTTAAATGCAAAAAGATAACAATAAAATCTTTTGTTTAATATATAAAACTCTAAATGGAAAATTTCATTTGAAATTTCTATTCTTTCACTGACTAAAAACAACTTAGAGCTTAATTAAATCAATGCCCCAATGTGAATAAATAAAACGATAAATGGATAAAGAAAAAAATAAAAATCATAGGTTGATCATTTGAGAAAGAGTGAGATCTATTCATAATGCTAACAGATATATGGTAGATGAACAATGAGGAAAACCATGCTGAGTTAACCTAGCTCTGAAACTTCTGTAAGTTCTAATGAATTGTCATGACATACTCCTGATGGTTTGTCACCAAAATCCAAACGTATTCGTTTAATTTTTGCACGATGGTTCTTGAACCATAATTGAACATTTTTAGATTCAAGCTTAGGGAATTTTTGTCGATATTCAGATTGATTAAGTTCTTCACAATACTTATCTATCATATATGCTGATGGATGAGTCTCTTCTGCAAACCACTTTTCGAGTTTAGGGATCTCTGAAAGGGGGTCAATGAAAACACGAGTACGTCTCTTTTTCTCCAAACTGTGACTATGTGATTTCAAGTGTGATTTTTCTTGAAGCTGGGAATAATACTGAGAATTATAAGGGAGATAATGTAATGGAAGGCCGTGAGGCATGTGCCCAGGTATCTGGAGAGATTGTGTCATTCCACTACTAGATAGTGATTTTAAATTCACACTGTCAGCTGATTTACTGTCATCAATTTCTTGTTTGACAACAATGTTAAACTGATCTACATCCTGACTAGACATAGAGTTGATATCCAAAGACCGATTGTCATCAATAGATGAATCAACATCATCACAGTCCATTTCTTCGTCCTTGAATTTTTTATGATTATGATTAATTCCTTCTTCTTCCTCTTTAGAACTAATTGTGTGGTTAAATGGAAGATCTTCTTTTGCATTTGAATGACTGAATGCAGAATTTTCTTTTGAGCTAGTGCTTTCCAAACTATCACGAAATCTTGAGTTGTTAAAAGTATTTTCCTCTTTGGAAACAAGGCTTTCTACACTATCTCTTTGAGAGGCAAGATTTAGACCACTTTCACCTGATGATAGATATGATTTACCTTTGTCTAGTTTTTCCCTCATGTTCTCTTCAGATGAAGTTCGAGGGAGTGGAAGTGGTGAAGAAGCATCAGGTGTTTTCATGGGATCACTCTTTTTTTGACTGACGTCCATTGGTTTTCCATCCTCTTGATGATGACTAGTAGTTGTCATATCCATTGCATTACCACAATCTTTGGCATATGTTGAATGCAATGGGTGAGGCACAATGTAAATTGCATTGCGATTTGGAAGATAAGGAAGAGAATCTGCATTACCATATGTTTCCCCATTAGCATTTTCTTCTCCTTCTAAACTGTCTTCAATATTTTTACTAGCACGACGCAAAGCAGCTCGAGCATTTTTAAACCAATAAATTATATTAGTTAAATCCAATTGCTTACGCCCTTTTCTTGATTCTAAAGAGTTTAATTCATTTAAATAATGGACCATTTGTTCTCGTGTCGGATGCTGGTTCTGTTGAAACCATCGTTGCAATCTAGGTATTTCATGTTCAGGATCAAATGAAGTTCGCATACGAGTTCGTCCATGTGATAGGGCATAAGGAGGGGATTGAGCTGGAGAAGGTGTAGTAGTTGTACTGTAAGTTGTAACAGTGGTTGTAATAGGGACTGAATTGCTAGGAGGAGATACACACTGGGAAGTTTTCAATACAGAATTTTGAGTCAATGTAGAAAGATGTGATCCATAGTTATCAATTAAAGTAGAACTGACTGAAACTGTTGCTGAAATCTTTTGCAGTTGGTTTTGTCTTATAACAGATTTACGTAGTTGATCCTTATACCAGTTATTAAATGCTTGTCGTCTTTCTTCAGATATCATAGCAAGTTTTTCTCCTTTCGAAATGGAAAGTAAAAAGTTCTGCAAAAGAAAATAAAAAAATAATATTAATGAAATTAAAATGAGCATTTAAAAGTATATATATATATATATATAATTTTCATTAACATATACAAATACAAAAAAAAATCTAAACAGATTAAAATATATGAAGTTTATATAGATCATTATGAATAAAAAGAAAAAATGGATATACATAATTAAGCAGAGATAATTTGTAAGCTTACAACACTGTATAGAATTAATTCAAATTTGTCAACTTCATAAAATAACTAAAACAAACAAAAAAAAAACGTCTATCCATTTTTTTTTTTTTTCAAAAATATGATAAAATGTATTAAGAACATTGACTATTTTTATTCGTTTGTAATTTTTCTCTTTAGATTTCTGCCATTTTATTCAATAAATTTACTATATGTGAGAAAGTTGTCTTATAATCAGCTGTAACATATTAAATAAATTCTTTTTTTAAATATCTTTGCTTATATAATCATGATTGTAAAGGTAATTTCAATCTCTGCTTTAGAAATATTTCAGACAATTATTTTCATATCATTTCTATAATATCCCATAAACAGAAGGTGAGGTAACAGATTTATAGATTACTTTGATTAGCTCTTAGATGATATCCAAGATATTTGATGTTATATGAATTCAAAAAAAAAAAAGAAAAAAGAAATTAAAGTGAACAATCAGTACTGAATATATTTAGATAACTATAGAATAAATAATCAAAATCGAAAGAAGTATCATCTTCATCACCATTGCTACTATGATTGATTAAAATCAGTTTAACCAGGTTATTTAGAAAACTCAGTCATAAATTTTTCAAATCTACTTCTCATTATGCAAAAGTATTATTATTATACTTAACTTTTATAAAAGTAAAAAAAGTCAAATGAAAGAAATTAGCTTTGAAAGTAGACTCAAAATAAAACAATAACATGTCTTGTATTTTAGAATAAGAATACAGTATTTTTGTTGAAAAAAATATTTGAAAACAATATTATAACTCTTTCTTATAAACCAAAATCTGGCAGTAGTAGTAGATTTCATTGTTCTTGTTTTCTTATTGTCACATTTCCATCTCTATTGCTGCTAGCAAGATCCTATTACAGGAGTGAAAATGTAGAAATATAACAAAACATAAGCTACATATAAAACCATTTTCTAAGTTGAAAAGCTAAGCTGCCAGCATTAATAAGCCTGAAGGTGGGGTGCACTATCTTCTTATTTTCTTAATACAGCGTATGCAACTAAAAGGTAAGTGACAAAATTCTGTGACAAGCGATTTGAAGAGAGCTTATTTAGGCTTAGAGAATTGTTTGCATGATAAGAAGAATTTCAAAATTCCATATCAAAATTCCGTGAAGATTTTCTCACTTTTGAACTTGGAGCAAATCAGCGTGAAGGAGCAGCGAGCAGATTTCCATTGAAATCTCTATTAAATAACAGCTAAACACTGGCATTGTTTACATCATGTATACAAAGACAATTTCTAAAAAAAAAATCCTGAGTAAAAATATTAAAGAAAAGAAATATAGGAAGCCTACTAACAACTGAAAATTATCTATTCATTCAATACTATACCAAAATGTTTTGTAAACATTAAAAGACAACAGACAGGAAGATGAATTGAAAAAAAATATATATATATGCCCTAATCATCATCATCATCATCATTTTTATGTCCACTTTTCTATGGCTGGATCCTCTTTGTTTCCAAGCAAAGTAATATTTCCTCATGGCCTGACATGTTCTCACAAGATATTGAAAATGAATGACATTGCTTGGATGACAGTGTCATTAGTTAAGCAGACACAAGCATACACACACTCACACACATTATTTGTGTGTATGTGAGTGCTCAAGTATGTATGCATGTGTTTGTGTATGACAGGCTTCTTTTCAGTTTCCATCAATGAAATCCACTCACAAGGCTACAGTAGAAGACACTTACCCAAGGTGGCATGATGTGGAACTGAACTCAGAACAATGTGGTTGAAAAGTAAATTCCTTAACACTCAGCTATGCATACATCTAACATGTATTGTTTATGTTATTCAAATCCTAATTTGGTCAACATTACCTTATATCCTTCTAACCCTCATTAAACTGAATAAAACAGAATGTTTAAAGATATGTCTAAATATTTTATTGCATATAGTATATTATAGTAATTATTATTTTATGACCAATATTATGAGTGTTCTGCTATAAGCCGTAGAGTGAGAACTGATAAGGAACAGAAAATGTTTAAAAAGAACTAATCTTGCTGCAAATTATCACCATTTGTTATTAATGAATTAAATGATTTTTTATACCAATTTAGTTGTTTTCATACTTAAAAAGAAATGAGTCAAAAAAAAAAAAAACTCTATTTGAACTTGCATTATATTAAGAATGATAATTAAATCAATTACTTGTCAAATTGTTTTGAACATGTTTACAGCAAAAAAGATGAGATTCTATAAAATCTTTACCAATAAATTTCATTGGTTTTGTAGACAATTATAATTTGAAATTTTCAGGTTATGATTAGTTTAATATCTTTAAAAAAAGGTCAAGATTATTATTTTAAAAAGGGAAATTTCAAGATAACTTACTTCTCTGAATGGAACAAGGTTTAACAATTGTAAGGAAGGGGTGTAGCTCACTGAATCAGTTTTGGTGCTTATTTTATTGCCAGTAAGAAGAATAAAAGACAAAATTGATGCCAATGGTATTTGAACTCTGCACGTATAGAGATGACTCTAGACACTGTATGCCACTCTGCTTTTTACCCACCTTTTATTACTCTTTTCAAAATAAAAATAATACCAATAATACCAAAACACAAAAAAACACCCACATATTTTAAAAGAGTTATTAAAATAGTAGTAGTTGATTAAATCAATTTCAAGACTCAACTGCTGCTTATTTCATTGATTCTGGAAGGATGAAATGTATAATTGACCCTAGTGAAATTTCAGATCAATGCATAGAAGTACTGCAGAGATTTCTGCTGTTTTTTTTTTTTTTGCACCCCACTCCCTTAACGTTTTAAAATAATGTTTGTTTCTGAATTAAACATAAGACCAATGACTTTTGAGAGGAGGGAGTTAGCTGATACCATAAACTCCAGTGCTTGACTGGTATTTTAATGTTACTGACCAAGCTAACCCTCAGCAGGATTTAATCTAGAAATATGGCAAGGAAGTTTGTCTGACACTGGCAACAATTATAAACATATAAATATATTAGCAAAGACAAAGGATTTAAGTAAATAAAGACATAATAGAAAATACACAATCTAAAAGTATATATACACACAACATGTGTATATATACACAGGTATATCTATATACATGGGCATATATATATACTAGTACAGAATAGCTGTATGTCAAAGAGGTTTGTTTTGCAACCACATAATGCCAGGTTCAATCCCAGTGCACAGAACCTCAAACTGAAGTTCACAGCCTTGAGTTGACCAATATCTTATAAATGAAATACGATATATGGAAACATATAGATTTGTATTTATGGGAAACAGTTTTTCTCTTTTACATTTTATAGAAAACAACTATGTTCCAGTATTATCTTTTTCATATTTCTGTATATGTTTCTGCAGGTTGTTAGGAATAATAATATTTCTAGATTCATAATCAAGGTTTCTGAACCTTCACAGTTTCATCATCGGGATAAAAAATATATTTAGCTTCTGTATAGGTTCTTTTGATAGCGGTCAAATTTATGTATACTTTACCACCAAAGAAATTTTTACCATTAGGCTTGCACATCAGTCAGTGGTCATGTATTAATTTGTTTTATAGTTGTCATATATACATACTGTAAAATTACAATTTTGTTGATGATTTCAAAATATAATAAGCAACTTTCACCCATCATTCTCCAATTTAATGTTTTTGTTTTTCCATAAAACAAATATCAAGTAGTTACCTACATAGAGTCATGAGTGATATGACATTCCAGTGTATTAGTAGTACTTGCTTAACAAAGCAATATAGAAAGAAAATTTTTGCCTGACTTTTTATTATTTGTGTCTTCTTCATAAAATAAATGTCAGCAATTTTAAATACACAATAAAATGTGATTTTATTAAAAATCGAATATTTTCTTGCTTAGAAACAGGTGAGACTTGGTGCTATTAAGAGCATTCACTCATAGAATATCTGCTTCAGGGAATTTTGTTTGATCCATGCAAGCATGGAAAAGCAGATGTTAAAACAATGTAGATGACTGAAGAAAAAATGGAGATAAAAACCACTCCATAGCCAATATTCCACAGAACTTGATAAAAAGGAAATATGCTAGAGAGAAAGCCAACAATGGCTCAAGCATTTAGAAGCTAAAAACAGAAGCATGTATGATTTCAGCTGCATAGGACCAATCCCTGGCCATAAATAAGATGCTAATTAATATCATGTACAGAGTATGGAAGTATTACTGTCAGATGGAAGTATTACTGCCTGGTTGATCTGTCATCACCAAGTTCAGATATAATTACCACCATGATCAGGTCAAAAACTATGTCCATTGGGCAATAAAATGACTCGGATGGGAAAGCAGATAAAAAATGTTTTAAACATGTATCAGACACAGTATGTGGCCAAAATCATTTGGGACATGCCTGTACAGACCAAGAAAGAGATCTAAGCAACCCTTCCAGATATAATTGGTAAGAAATGGAATGAAAACGTTAATGCGATGGACATCTTGATCCCTTCTGACCAGAATATTACCCAAAAGAAGGTGGAGAAAGTGTTAAAGATATTGAAATTGAAATAAGAAGGATGGAAAGCATGAAAAAGAGAACTAGTATTGATAATAATTGGAGAACTAGGTATAGTAAAAAAAGGTAATGAACAAAGTTATACAAATCATAGTAAAGTTCACAAAATTACACACAGTCCAAATGAGAACTTCAAGTCCCAAGTACAGGCTACATCCCTTTCAATTCAATAGCACAGCACAAACATTATGCCCTCTGCACACAACACATACCCTATACAATAACCATCCAGTAAAATAACAGAGCTCACACAACATAGGCTCAAAAGAATTACCACCAAACAATATAACACAACACATATTCTAAAGGATCATCATTCAATAAAATAACACGTATTCTTATAGAATCAATATCCAATACTGTAGCACCAGCAGCTTCTATAACTCACATTCTGTACAAGATGTTAAATAAGACAACCCACAGAGTGTATAAAACACAAACATCATCCAACCAAATAATACAACTTGCATTACACATCTACATCACAGTCGAAATACTAAAATAGAACCAGAAACAACTTAACCAAATTCAAACAATGTTAATTGATGTAGTATCCAAACACAATTCTACATTCTAAAAAGACAATGCTGTATACACCTCAGGAATAGAGAGGTGCACCTGGTGGTGGTAATAGAGTAGAAACTCATATAAAACTGTTGAAGAAATAATAATAAAAGAAGAAGAAGAAGCAGTAGCAGCATTCGGGTAGAGGAGAAAAATAATTTTTATTTCAGTAGTAGTAGTAGTAGTAGTAGTAGTAGTAGTAGTAGTAGTAGTAGTGGCAGCAGCAGTTTGTTTGTATTTAGTAATAGAAAACAGTGGTGTTTGTAGCAGTTGTCATATTGAATGAAATCAAATCAATGTATGCAATTTGTTTTATTCAAGTTTGGTATCTTTAACAAGAACACTGAATGAGCTCATTAAAGGTTTACCTATCTTTCAGCATATCCCATGTTATGTTGTGAAGAGGAAAAACAAAAGTCAGATTTTTTATTTTGATTTTTATTATTTGCAGAGAAATAAGTCTATTGTTACTCAAGAAAAGCTTAGAAGGAAAATAACAAATAAAGAAAGGGTATTCTTTTGCAATCAGGGAACTAAAGATGTTAAGAATGGGATGTGTTGATTAGGAAGCATAGCTAATATAGGTCAATGGAAAAGTGGGTGCAGCACTTGGCAATTGAAAGGAATATAAAACTAAACTGCTTAATTAGCACTCAAGAAGAGGAAAGAGTGAGTTGAAAGTCAGTTTTGTAATTTGCTTTTATTCAGAGATATAATTGCTATAAAAATAAATATTTTGAAACCCAAAACATATAAAACAAAGTAAACTACTTTCCTTATAAGAAAAGGAAATAGATACTGAGTCTTAAACATAATTAAAATAGGAATGGCAAATATATATTTAAAAAATTTTTTTATTTAAAAACTGATAATTATAACAAAATCTAATTTTAAAATTTTTTCTTTCTTTTAAAAATCTATTTTCATGCTTATATCTAATAAAAGGAATCATTACCATCTGAAGAGCAAAATTCAAATAAAATCTACATTATACAATATTTTCATCATAAAATAGGAAGTTTAGTGCAGATCATATTTTTTGGCCAAATATGTGTGGATAAACAACTATACTAAATATTTTCCTTGTTAAATTAAACATATGAATATTAATATTTTACTAGTCTGTGACAGAGCCCCCCCCCCATCCCCCAGCAAACAGAATTACATTAGGTCTTCATGAAGTTAATTACTTTCAATTGGTTCTTTTCACTGGTGGAGTGAGAAAAGGAATGGTTAATTAACAAAGCAAAAGTTTTAGTTTTCCTTTCAAATTCCTATAAAGTAAAAATTTAACAGCTAGTGAATATGATCAAGAATATAAACAAAAGTTAGACAAGATCTTTGGCTATTCATAGTCTTTGCTCACACCTTATACCCATTGACCACCTAAACAACAAAAGAAAAATATTAGACAATAAAGTTCAACAATTACAAAACCTGCTAAAACTGTCCTGAGAGTATTATATCTTTCACTCAACCTAGACAAGCATATACACACGAAAATAGTTGCAGCATCTATAACCTCTTTAGCCCTATGTTATGACAAAGACAATCAATACTTTCATATGAACAACAGTTGTTGCATTCTAAGTTCATCTTGTCCACTTTCTCAATGGTGAACCACCAAAATCTATAAGTGTACAGAAATACAATTGGACAATAAAGAGACACACTGTACACACTACCACACCACTCCCCATACAAACACCAAACATGTGCAGTATGTTCCTCAGTTAAGAGGAAATATAACTTATCTAGAAAACAGATCAACGGGTTGCATCTTATCAGTGAATTAAGTCTGCCAGACCATATCTATCTTAGAGCTACAAGGACACAATTAACACACATCTTCATTTTTGAGACAAGGATCTCACACTATATTTTCAACTATCTATAGTTACACTATTCCAACTTTTAAAAAAGTAAAAAAAACTCTCTAGATTTCACTCTTATGTAGCCAACATAAAACAAGTTGCTCAAACTGAACATCTCATTTTCTAATTCATTTAAGTTCATTTGCTAATTTTACTACTCACTGCATTTATCCAGCATTCAGCAGCTGTTTTAGCATTTCTCATTTGGTAATAAGGACAAACATCACATTTCTATATTTACTAAAATCATCATGTCTAATGACTTCAATATAAAAAAAAAAAAAAAGCAAAATTTTCACTCCACCCATTCAGATGCATTTGGTGCAGAAACTAAAAATATACCATTCTGATTATTTTACATTAGCTAATTTCCACTCCTATTTGTGCTCCTGACCAACTCTACAAACACTCACAGCTGTTTCTTCACTTTCAAACCCAGTCAGAATTCAAGACACCATCAAAATGCATTCACTAATCCAACTGATCAATCCGTCATTTGTTGGCATATTAATCACATCCCTCCATATTCCATGGAGACCACAACTGGCAGCAAATGTGTTTCAACCCCAATCTATCAGAGACAGCTAAATGAATGACAAAGACTCTTCTCTGAGATATGTTTCTGTAAATCTTCCACATCACCAAAGATGATTTCCTGTCTTTGGGGAACATAGAGCATACTATAAAATATGGAAAGAAAATATCCTAAAACCTCTGGAAAAAATAACTCTTTACAGTAGTGGCAAGAGATTGTTCAATAAATCTACAAAATGGCCATCAATAAATTGTCTACAGTTTTTCACTCTGTCTAAATCAGACCACATATTTTAGTTGCAAAGTATTTCATCTAACTTTGCTAATCTGCCCATTTTGTCTCCAATGTACCTTCCATTTATTCAATGAAATCCCCTTTGAAACTTTCTTAACTCTTATCACTATCTCAGAGCCATAAAGTATATCAGTTTCTATATTCCCTAGGTACAAGACAGTGACTAGTGCTCCAAGAAGTACTAGAATTTATGAAGAACATGCATGTATATCCATTTCTGATAACTGCATGATCGACTAGAAGTATTTATCTTTTATAGGAAAGAGCTAGATTTTATTGTTTAGTCAGAAGTTAAGCTAAACATTTCTTAGACTAACAAAAAAAAGCCTAACAAAAGGGTTACATTTATGGTATAATTCAAAACTAAATAGACAAAAGTTGTAAAAGATTGTTTTTTGAAATATTATCAAGTGCAGCAACTGTAATAATAATAATAATAATAATAATAATAATAACAATAATTATAATAATAATAATAACCCAACCCAGCATGATAGCGATACGCATACATTTGGTGACAGAGCTGTGGAATGATTGGCTACAGAATGAGGATAAAATCAGGAAAAAAACATGAGTAATATACGAAATGTTTGTTAATTTGAATTTTTAAAATGTAGATATCATTAAATACATTATTCTATATTCTGATTTAAAATCCCACTGGATCAATTTTGCTTTTGATCATTAGGAGATTGATAAAATAAGTATCCATAATATATTGATTCCATTGACTATATATGTTCATCCCCCAGAAAGAGGTTTTGAGCTTTATGACACATCTACTGAAATGTGATAAAAAAAGTGTTTTACTAATAGAAAACATTTACAAATGTTTTCATATCAGAAATGATAATACTTAATGAAATTTGCTTGTAGTATAATAGTAAATTAAATACTCTGGAGCCAAGATTATGATGTAAAAATACATAGTATAATTAATCTGTTTTTGACTGCAATACATCTATTTTTGTTTCATCAAGTGGGGTCTAATTCATAAAGAAAAAAGGTAGAAAAAACAGTGATAAAGGAATCTGATAAATGAATTATTTTCACACACTTTTTAAATGGAACACCAGCACCAAACCGGTGACCCACAGCAGTGAAGCTTCTACTGTCACATAGTGTTTTGATCATCTCTACCTTTTCCAGTAGAGGGTATACTCAGCTGCATCATTTGTTAGGATCATAAAAGACCAGCAAGAGCTCTGCATTTTTCCTGTAGTTGTCTTTTACAGGATATCCTATCAATTGTTCCAGAGGCTTGAAACCCACACTGAAATCCTTGCAACAGTTTCTTCATGACAACCAACAAATAGTTGAGCAGTATTCTCATAAAGATTTTCCTTAGAAAAGAGAGGAGGAATATGTCATGGCAGTTGCTACAAATACTGCTCTCTATTTTCTTAAAGATTATAACGATTAGAGAATTCTTTAGATTTGCAGGTAGTATTTGGGTGAAATAGGAAGAGGTAAAATAGCTTTGTTCTTAAAAAAACTGGCCACCATTTTGGATGAGTTCCAACGGGATGTTGTCAGAACCAAGTGATTTTATAGTTGTATCTTTTTCATGGCAACTCTGAATAAATGAAAAGATGAAGGGTTCAATATCCATGGTTGAGGCAGAAGGGGAGGCACTATTCTAAGAAAAATCTGCAGCTGTAGTGGAGGTCCAATTGAGTAGAGTGCTGAAATGTTCCTTCCAGCAGTTCAATATGTTTTGACTGTCAGTAAGAATGTAAGTGTTGTTGGCAGTCTTCAAAGTACTTGTTGAAGCCTGGGTGAGGGCATACAGTTCTGTGGTACAGGCATAGAAATTTTTAAGGTCCCCGGTATCTGCATACAATTGAAGTTTAATAGCCTTTTCTATCCAGCAGTTGTTTTGAATCTCTCTGATTCAACCATGATATAGCCGGTTGAGATCTTAAAATTGTTTATTTTTTATTTTTTTCGTTTGAGGTTGGGTCTGGCTCAAGCAAGAGGCAAACAACACTTAGCATTGATGAATTTGGGGATTCCTCTGTTGTTTTCATCAAACCAATCCTGGCTCTTCCTTTTCATGAAATGAATAGTGTTCTCAACTGCTTCTTGGATGATGTTTTAAAGTTTGTCTACTCTTCATCACTGTCCTTGGAGTGGTTGTGTGCTGGCTAGTCTTTGATATATTCTCAGAGTTCTGATGTCCAATGGCTGTGTAGATAGTACCTTTCACTGAGTGATGTGCAATATATGGCCTCTCCTCAGACAAGCAATCAGTCATGTTTAGGGAAAGACCTAAACATCTGATTTAGTAGCAAGATTGTCCCAGCTAAAAGTTTTACAAAGAGAGGTTGTTTTTACTGATCTGGGCAGATCTTGAGGGGCATACCTTGCACAAAAAATAGCCAAAGGCCTATCACCATCATCAGAACAAGCAGATGAAAATATATGATCTTAAAAGCTAAACTATTGGAAGATAGACTGGTTAAGAGGGTGCAGTTCAAGCTATACCTGGGCTGCAGTTTTGTTGCCTGATACCACAAGTCACATTCATGCACACACACACACACACACACACACACACACACACACACACACACACACACACACACACACACATTCTCTATTTATATTTTTAATTCCTAAAAATGTGTTAAAATATTGTTAAAATAATCTTTGCAAAAAATTAATTAAGAAAGGAATAAACTGCAAGGTTACACTTTATAAAAACTATACAGCAAACTTTTTAATATGGGTGAACAAAACAAACTTATTAGTTAGAAATGAATAAAATAGTGAAATTTTTTAATCATGTTAAATAGTTGATTGATTTAATTTCCCAGATGTATACTTAAATTTCATTTATATAGAATGAACTACACCAAAAGCTATTTCTAATACAAAATTAAAAAAAAAAAAATTAATTACTAATTCAGTATGATTTGATTCAAAAATTTTAGATATTCACATCAATTCACCAATTCTAGAATATTTGCTTAATAGAGAATATTTCCATTATTGATATAAGAAACATTCATTGAAATTTTGAAACAATGATTAAGATATTTCTCAAGAGCTCCTTATTCAGAATATATATATATATATATATATATATGTGCATAACTTCATTTTTATTCACTGAAGTAAAAAACAATCTAATTCATCAACAATTTCTATATTCAGTGTCGTCATACTAAATTCTTTTAAACTACTTTGATTAAAAAATAAACTCTTCAGTGTAACTGAAGAGTTTTCTGTTCAAGTTTACTTCATGTATTTCATTATGTTGCCCAACGTTATGTGTGGTTGTATATGTGTAAAGGGCAAAATACCCAATCTATACTGTGTTTGAAATATTATTTTCTTGTCTGTAAAATGTGTGTGTGTGTGTGTGTGAGAGAGAGAGAGAATGTACTTATATATAAACAAATATATTTACATAGAGCATACAAAATACAGGATAATAAGAAGAGAATACATAATTTAACTCAACAGCGGTTTCACAAAGCTCTGGATTAATTAATAATTATAATGTTCATAATTAGAAGATGGTATGCAACCAGTAAATAAGTCACATAAAGATATTATTATAAGTTTGGCTTCCTTTATCAGAAGGAAATTGGGCAAACATAAAAACACACACACACAGATATATACCTTCATATATACAACATACGTATGTACGTATGTATGTATGCATGTATGTATGTATGTATGTATGTATGTGTGTATAGATATGGGCATGAACTTGGTATTCTTTTATTAAAACTGTAAGATGTATGCAACTTATAAGTGCAGTATACATAACCAAATCAAACATGTCCTCAGGCAGAGATGAAATGCAAGTCACAAACACATAGTCATCGTATATAAATAACTAATAGAGATAAGGTCAGAAGAAACAAGGAACAGGGGCAGGTGAGAAGGGATTTACGCCTACAAAATCACAAGTGTATAATGATATAGATAACAATGTGGGGTCAGTTATCAAAAGGAAGGTGGAGACATAGGTCAAGAAGAAAGCTAGATATGTAAATAGATACTGTATCTAGATAGGCAGGCAGAAGTGGAATTGTGGAAGGGGTTATAAATTGCCATACTATGCATTGTAATAGATATATCCACATACACACATACAAAAGTGTACAGGTACACACATACACCTATGTCTCTATACATATAGACACACATCCTCATTTGTATATGAACACACACACACAAATATATATACACACACACACAAGTGCATACACCCAAACATATACATATGTAATCACATATGCACATATGTAGATCTAGTATGTTCTCATGCACACCGGCAAACACACACATTGTAGCTAATATTTGTAACAAGTCGGCAAATCCATACAAACATACACACAGGTGTCAGCTGTGCATGCAAAAACAGACACAGTAGCCTGGTGTAGTCTTCTACCTGGCTGGCTCCTGTCAAACTGTCCAACCTATGCCAGCATGGAAGACGGACGTTAAATGACAATGATGATGATGATGATGATGATATACACATACATGTGCATATTCATACATATATATGCATATATTTATTCATGTGTGTGTGTCTGTATTTATGTGTGTGTGTGTACATATGTACATTCAGATGCATATGCATATAGATGAAAAATAATAATAGTATAATAATAATAATATGAAATATCAATACTTTACCTACACACAAACTGCCAAGGGCCTACACCACCACAGATGGTACTAACATCATTTTGCGGTAATGATTATCATAATGATATGATTACGTATAATTATTTTGTTTTACTTTACTACTAATATTGTGCATTGTTACTGTTGTTGGTACCTTCTTTGCTGGCATATGCACATGATGATTCGCATGCTGGTTGAGTTATTCCCATTACTGTATAACTAATTTTGTTTATATATATGTATATATATGTATGTGTGTATGAAGTGGGTATATATATATATAAATATATACATACATACATACATATATATATATATATATATATATATATATATATATATATATATACTGTGAGGATATGAAGTGAGTGTATGCATATGTGTGTTTGTGTGTGTGCATATATATATTTCGGAGGAATGAAGTGAATGTATGTTTATACATGTGTGTGTGTATGTGTGCGTGTGTATATATATATATATATATATGTATGTATAATGAGTCTGTACAAGTGCATAAGTATGTGCATGTTTTGAGTATATTTTCATATAAATTTATATAATCTGTATATGTATGTATGTGATGTGAATATATATATATACATGCATGTATATGTGTGTATGTGTAGTTATTTTCTAAGTATTTCATTACTATGAGTAATATTGCTATGATGATTATCACTACTGTTAGTACCATGTATGGTTGAACAGACCACAGTAATAAGTGTATGGATGAATTATTAACATGTTATATTATTTTTATTACTATTATTATTTTCTGTTTATATGTCTATGCATATGTAATAAAGGAATACCAAGTTCCTGCCTTCTTTTTTTCTCTCTTTATTGATGTACACTTTATATTACATTAATAGCTTTTGTCAGACCTCGTAGTAAGCAATGGGTTCATGCAGCAGGGAGTTCAATGTGCTTACTAATAAGAGATGCAACATGAATGGCAAATTTGCTGCACAGTCTTCCATTACTACCGTGTGTGTATGTGTGTGTATATACTCTTTTACTTGTTTCAGTCATTTGACTGCGGCCATGCTGGAGCACCGCCTTTAGTCTAGAAAATCGACCCCAGGACTTATTCTTTGTAAGCCT
>NC_142937.1:32344115-32394115 GCF_046866305.1 Octopus bimaculoides
TGAAGTATTTTAGGTTCTATAGAACAAAGCCAAACATATATGGCACAGTTTAAAGATGTCAAGATTACAAACATGAAGTGTTGAATTCTAATGTGTATAGTGAGGATAATTCATGTTTGCAGTTGTTTATGAATAGAAAACCTATAGTATAGTCGTCCTTGGGAAAAATAACTATTAGAGTCTGATGATATTAACCCTTCTGTTACAATATTTCTGTTGAAATACACTGCGTTTGCTTTAATTAATGTCTGGGAAATAATGATGAATTTACTAAATTAACTTTATTAGTAAAGAGGTATTTGGAACATAAAATAACATGAATCTCTGGTAAATAAAAAGAAGTTTGTACCACAGAACCAGAAGTGGTCTCAGGTAGGTTTGTATTAGAAGGGTTAAACTTTACAAGATCATTAGCTCACTAAAGAAAGTCATTATTGAAAAAAAACAGCTGTGTCAGACTGGATCAATTTGTAGAGAAGGGTATAAAATTAGTTGAAGAGGATTATTGAAGAAAACTACAATCAAGAAGTTAAACTGAATTGTGTTAACGTTTAAGGATCATTATCACAACAAGCAGGTATGTTGGTGATTAGTACTCTATGTAATTCATTCAAATATGTTTGATCAGACAGCTCATAAGCCACTGAAGGAAAGTAAATCACTAGTGGGTTTAGTTTTTAATTAATCTATATTGATAGTTGTTCAGAAGAGGGAGAATGCCATTCAAAGTATTCCAAATATCAACAATTACTTTCCATATGGAAAAACTTAGGGATTTTGATTCTGAAATGAAGACAATTTACTTCACTAATGTCACTGAGAAAAATATAAAGTATGAATATCGCAATCTCATATCAGGTCTTACACTTAATTAGAAACCTAGGATGATTTCCATCAACATCATATTAAGAGAAGAGTGACAGAGGAAGACAAACCAAGTATGACTTTTTTCAAGACACATTGAATTTAATGACTTTCAGTGTAGAAAATCTGAAAATAGTTTATTTAATTAAGTTAAATTTATTTATTCTGAAAAGAAAAAAAACAAAACTGTCTGTCACTTAACTAATATTGAAGATGACAACTTATAAAATCAGCAGTAGATTTGCTACAGTGAATGGAAGCCATGCATAGACTTAAATAAACTTCCATTGATATCAAGTCTGAGCAAATGCATTCTTTTTACCTTGCCTGTGTTATTTTCAACCATCACAGATTATGCTCTTGAACAAGCCATCTGTTGGACAACCACACTCCTACCAAACACACAACTGAGTGGGGACTGAGAATTCACCTTGCCTCACATGACCTGGCTGTATCCATGCACTGTTTTCTTTAACATCTTTCTGAAATAGGATACCATAATCATTTCAAATTTCCCTAAGCACCCACTTATCTCCTTCAAGAGAGAAATATTCAACATGAACTATTTGAGCGTTCCTTTGTTCTTAGCTGCACCTAAACTGGAATCTCAGCTTGTTCCCATCTTCATGCCATGCTTCTAAACCACACATCTACAATTAGCAATTCTTTCTCTCCTTCAATCTAATATGCTGCAGAGTAAGTAAATTCTGATGACTCATTGTGGAATTGAACATAGGATCTCACAATTGTGAAATAAAGTTTTTAACCACCCAACCATTATATTTTACACCCCTACATACTTATGCTTGCATATATGTGCATGTCAACATGCAAATATATATATGTAAGTGGGCATATTCTTTCCAAGTACATATGAATGTGTATAAGTGTACGTGTATGTTTGTATATCATCTTATTTCCTACCATGAGCTAAAAAAAGTCATGCATTTCAAATTTAGAATATTTAATGAGTAAATTTATATTTGAATAGTTTTTTACTGTTCCTTCTGCTTACCCCTCCACTTTTTTGTTTGAATTCTTCAACTTATTTTTTTTTGCTCCAGTTTCTTCAATTTTTAGCTCTGCACTTGTTCACCTTCCACCCCAGATTTCTGATCCTTTCAAAACATCTCTCTCTCTCTCTTGCTTGACCTGCCCACAACCCAACATCACTTCTTCATTTTAATTCCCACTTACAGTGCAACAGGTGAGGGTTGGTGACAGAAAGAGCACTTGACTGCAGTAAATCTGCCTCAACAAATTACATCTGACCCATGTGGGTAGGGAAAAGTGGACATTAAATGATGATAATGATAAAAGTTCCCAATAAGTAAGCTATGTCTATTTTATATTATACAAATTTATATGAACTTCTTATAAGTTGTAAGATGTGCAGATGAAGTTCTGTCTTAGAAAATTGATTTTAAAACTATATTAGATGTATGGAAATGACGTTTCTTTCATTCACATTTTCATAAAACAATGCTTCTAGCAATGTAGACTGATTTATGAAGAACTAAGTAGTCTACATAAAAAAAAAAACAGCAAAATGCCAGTAGCAGATATGATCTTGCAATTTAGACATAAGGTGATAATTCAATATCCTGTATTTGGCTATTTAACATTTACACTATAAATTGCATTTATATAATTTGGAAAATGTTTTGAAAATTGCAATTTTATTATTATGTAAAGAACAGAGAATAATTGTCTGATTGGATAAATCTATGTAAAAATTTCAGTTTAAAAATCAGAATAATACATTAATAATACATGAAAAAAAGACTGGGAAAATATAAGAGCATGATCTTGGTTACTCATTGCTTTTAAGTCATGAAACACTTGAAAAGAGATATTTCATATTGTTGTCAAAATGATTGAATTATCAAGATATATTAATAAAGCATGTTGACTGAAGATATTTTGCACACAAATATAAACTATGAAAGCATGAAAAATGAAGGTGGTGATTTACATCGATCATAATGATATTCTAGAAAAATTCTATTTGCCATTTCAACTTTCCCCTCAAGGTCAACTTTACTTTTCATCCTTTTAGGGTTGATAAATAAAGTACCAGTCTAGAGTGGCAGACAAGCAAAACATCAAAAAAGATACTTTGCAATATTTGTTCTAGATCTTAGCATACTGAGTTCAAATCTCACAATAACTTAATTGGGCAAAAGGTTTAATTTATTGCTCAGTTCATAACAACCACCTGGCATCTTGAGTACCTTTGGTGAAATGCATTCCATTTGCAAGAATTTAGGTCAGGGACTTTCTTTGAAGATACATTTCTACTTCCAGCCTGCCTATCACAGAGGCCTTATGAAGAGTCATAGGCATTATTTCCTCTCCTGGCCCCAAAATATAACAAAAATGGTGTCCAACTATTTCTTGTTTTACTCACTTAACAGTTAACAAATACTGATATTAACATAAAAATGGGATAACTACTAGAGACAAGACTAATTTGGTATGAAAGTGACATAAAATATAGTTCCATGGAAATGTAGCCAGTATAATTAAGAATCTTATGAAAGAGCTAGACAACATGAAGTGTGTGTGTTTGTATATATGTATATAATCCTATGAAAGAACTAAAGATATGAAGAGTATATGTGTATGTATGTATGTATATATATATATATATATATATATATATATATATATTCTAAATTTTAAAAAAATGGAAATGCATATTTATATATAGACAATTAATAATGATCTGTGGCCTGGCATTTCCAAACAAAAAAAAAAGAGAATGAAAAAAGGAAAACCTTTGGGGTCAATTGTTATATTTCAGCGTAGTACTGTGTTTCTTGAGGTGATGTCACTAAACATAAAAAACCGAATATTGACATCAATGACACATCACACCAAAGTGTTTACGAAACACAATAACATCACTGATTTAGCCTAATTCTCTAGTCTAAACAGACAAAAAGACTATGGATTCTGCTCACTCCAATTACAGCATGTGTCAGTATCATTAAAACTATAAGCTTACAAAGATTATTCTCAAAATAAGACAGAAAATAAACAAATATGATTACAGATATAATCTGTGATAATATTTTTGCCACAGAATTAGAATGTTAAATGAGCTCATTTAACATTCTAATTCTGTGGCCAAAGTTTACAAATATGTTGTCTTGTTTCTTAAATGCAATGCTTTAAACATGATGATGATGATGATGGTGGTGGTGGTGGTAGTAACGATGATAGTGATGATGCAGATTATAAAAGAGACGAAATAGAAGATAAAGACATCAAAAAAGGAGACAGCAGTAGCAGTTGTAAACACAATTACTTTTAAAAAGTAATTGTATTAACAACGGTGATTAGTTATAATGAAGATCATATTGCTTCAGTTAAATGTAAGTTAGAAAAGTGGTTAAAGGTTTATCAGTCTTATAACATTTATAAGTATTTACACTGTGTATAAATATTTATAAGTAATCATATTTTATGCTTTTTTCTCTCTTTTTCTTTTTTTTTTTTTTTGCTTTTCAATATATTTATGTAAGGTTTTTCTCATTTATGTAGCATTCAACTAAAAACAAAAATAACCCTGGCTGCAGTTTTCACATCTATTTAGCAAAATAAAGACTATTCCAATCAGTTTTACAGTTCACGATCTTATATACATACATATATATATATATATATATATATGTATATATATATATATATATATATATATATATATATATATATATACACACACATATACATACATATGCAGTCCATGGTCTCTTATATGTGTGTATATATATGCATAACCTTTATTTAGCATTAAGAAAAAAAAAAAAAACTGCAGTGAAGTATTATACATCGGTCAGTATACAGTTTTACTGGTCATTGTATGATGATTTGCTCCTATATTTGATGAGGCATTTTTTGTACTATTAACAGGAAATGAATTAATGAAAATACTACGTAATTACTTAGAGTAAGAGAGTATGTATATGAATGTGTGTGTGTGTGTGAGAGAGAGAGAGAGAGAGAGAGAGAGAGAGAGAGAGAGAGAGAGAGAGAGAGAGAGAGAGAGAGAGAGAGAGAGAGAGAGAGAGAGAGAGAGAGAGAGAGAGAGAGAGAGAGTTATTATTTTCCTTTTAATACATTCATCACACCTAAAAAAAACTTTTGGCACTTAATGCACAGTGTTCCTTCAGGGAATAATAATAATAATAATAATAATAATAATGATAATAATAATAATAATAATAATAGTACATAAACCATTATATAATAACATGGGGATAAAATGCTTACATTACGATAAAATCGATATCTTACAAAATTATTAGGAACTGCCCAAAATAACAAAGTCTCAGTTAACTTAATAAGTAAAATCTTTTTATATAATCATGAAAGGACACATTATTAGTGAATATTCAGTGTAATGTAAAAGTTACAATGCTTTTTTTTAAATGTACTAAAATTATCTATATAAAAACATGACAATCATCTAAATAATATCATCTATTTTTTTCTGAATTATCATTGTTCAAAAAATTATCAACTTCAGAATCTAATAATCTTTCAATGTTGGAATTACTCATCCCTTGAAACTTCAATAGAGCAAATTTTCCTAAAATAATATTCTGAACACAAAAAAATCTTTTATCAAGAAAATTTGAGAAAATGAAAGCTTGACAGATTATGGTTAAATACCTAATGAACATATAAAGTTTTCTGAGCCCTTTATAAAGCCTTATGACTCTTTAAATGAAAATCACCTTAAAATCATTCTTAATACTAAATCCATTTTTAAATGAGTGTCTTTTAACCCCACATCAAACTTCTTGTCATTTTCAAAATTTTCAAAATTATTTGAACAATTCTTAACATCTAACAAAATGATGAAGACTGCATTGAGGCATCTGGGAAGTCTTTCACAGCAAATAATACATTTCACAATGTAATGACTCCTGTTCATGTCTGCTTAAAAATTGTCATTTTGTTATTGTTCGTACTGTTTCTCTGAGCTTGTCCTCTGTCAATTCAGAACTACATACTAAATCTAAATTGTTGGTTTTCCTATTGCACTTAAATCCGACAATCCATCCCAAAGACAACATTTGAGGTTCTGTATTCATTTATTCCTTCTAATTAGCAATCTACAGTACTGAAGCAACATATTAATTGGACTAACTTTCTTTGACCTGCTTATCTTCTGCTTCTAGGATTAGCAGGGTCAGTAGAAAAAAAATACATATGTACTAACAGGATATGGGGGCATTATGGGTTTCAATATGGATGCTCATGAGTTAAGCTTCAAAATCTTGAATTGGTATCTCTTTCAGAATTTTCACACACTATATTAAATGCTGTTTACATAGAGGATTAAAGTGTAAACACTAAATATATATGTGAACACAAACACATATACATACCTTCTAAGGTACAAAAACTAGTTGTAGCAAACATTTTTGTAAAATTTATTTAGAGATTAAGGAAGTCATATATTAACTAAAAAAAAAATTATATATGAATGTTAAATACTACAACCAGGAAATATTAATAAAACTACATATAAAAATTTCTATTTCATATTCATTTACTTAACTAAAAAAGAAAAATGCCATTTATAAACTTCAAATGGCATTTAACTGTTTTTTCAGATATTGTATTAAGATTAATATTTTATTTTTTGCTAGGATCTTACTGCTTTATCCATATTCCATTATTTGTAGTACTATGATAACTATGCCATTAAGAAGATGCTGTTATGCATCCCCTAAATTGCATTGATATATTTACAAGCACATTCTTAACTACTCCTAACACAATGATTTTCAACAAGAGACTAATCATGCATCTTTTTTCTCTAATTTATGTATTTTCAATAGCATTTTAAATTGAAGATCATCAGACTTAATCTGTCTTCTATTTTTTGTGCTTATGACCTCAAATTGTAAGTTCATTCTTTTTCTTGATATGTAATATAAAAAGAGAGCAACATTTCAATCTACTAAATAATGATTAAATAAATAAATAAAGTCAGAGTATAGAAAGAGAGTGGGTATAAATGAGAAAAAACAAGTATTACAAATAAGAAAATGAATAAAATTTAAGATACATTAAAATTCTGATCAAATGCTTTTGCTTCCTAACAGGTTAGTTGAATAAACTATTATAAAAAGGGAAAGTGACATGAAAGAGGAAGTAAAGTGGGTGGAAAATTGATTTGCAAGATTAATATAAATGTAAATGAAGAGGATCAATATAAAAAGACATGCATCTAACTTGGCACCAACAGATTAGATCATTAATCAACTGGATTGTATCACAAAAAAGTGAAAAGTACAATTTAAAAAAATCCTGATCGGATTGTATTGAATATATCAAACAGCATTTGGGAAAGCTGCTTATGGAAAATTGGAAAATGGGGTAAGAAGAATTGATTGGTATAATTAAAAACATAAGTGAATGCTTATAAATATTATTCTTTCTAGGAGAAGAGAAGCCTCAGACAATTTGCTGTAAGTAATGAAATAAACTTAGCAATATAGAATATAATGTTGAAATATAAAATAATTATGGATGCAGACAGATAGGGGAAATAAAATGACACTATTTAGTTGACACAAAGATTTTTATAAATATTGAATACCACAATAGAAAAAAAATTCATAAAGAAGTGCTTTTATTGAAATCTAGCAAAATTTAACTGGAAGAAATTATAATTGTCTCATAATAGTCAATAGCTTATATTTCACTGCTTAATGTTTCACATAGGCAAAATGAATGCACACTTTTAAAAGGGAATATGTAGTTAGATTTATTATTCTCACAAAATACTGTTTCAAGATAATTACAATGATAACAATGGTGACATTCATTTAATTACCAGAAAAATCTCAATTTTTTATTGATCCAAGGAAGATTATATTTGAGTTCCAGAATGGAGGAGCAAGAAGGATGAGTAAGAATTATGTAGACAGTGATAAAACTGAACAATTAAGAGGATGTAAATAAACATTGATATATATATATATATAAGTCAGGCTGAGAAAGACAATAGCTGGCAGAATTGTTAGCAGGCCAGGCAAAATGCTTAGCGGCATTTCACCCATCATTACATTCTGAATTCAGATTCAGCTGAGGTCAACTTTGCCTTTCATCCTTTTGGGATTGATAAGATAAGTACTAGCTGCACACTGAGGTTGATGTAATCGGTTTTCCCCCTTTCCCTGAAATTGCTGGCCTTGTACCAAAATCTGGAACCAATGTAAGGGAGATTGAGTTCTGAAGAAATGCACACTTTGGAAAGATGCTCACAGGATATATCAAAGCAATTCAGTAGTTATCTGAAAGGGGTTACCAATATTCATTTGCATATAGATTTCAATACAGTCATATAAAGCAATACACTGTAGACGCAAAAAGAAAAAAAAATGGTGTTGAGCCCTCCAGTTAGCCCTGTATAAGAGGACAAATGGCAGAGCAGCAGCTGATCAAAGAACTATTTCACTAATTTTTAACAATTCTCACTGAACAACACAAGTTCATATATGGAAACTCCCTCAATGAATCTAGTAACAGCTGGACCATAACAGAGAAAACTGTATTAGGTTCAAACTGTATAGAGTTATAGTGTAATCAAAAGAAGACAGTGAAAAGAATGAGGGAATTTCACAGATAACAGGTTTTGAAGGTTGTCCAATGATTTTGGTGAAAGATCTTGCAGAAGTATATCAAAAAATTATGTAGCAAGATACAATTCATTTAGACAAATTTGTATCTTCCTATAACAGCAACAGTTTTGATTTCATTATAATGTTTAATGAAATGGTCACTGTGTTAGAAATAGAGAAGTAGTTTATATTATATGATGGACTTCTTTCTGTTTCTATCTCCTTTTTCTGTTAAAATATTTGAGAAATATTATAATAATGTGTCCTACTTGTTAAAATTCTATTAATTAATTGGTGCAGCTGAAGATGACATTTCATATACATTGTTCAATTAAATGGAGCCGTTTGAAACGATTGTACTGCATCACTACTTGATACCTAGTTGCTTATTTTGATTTTATATATATATATATATATACACACACACACACATATACATAGTAACTTCTATGCTGTAGCAGAAGCAACATGTTCTTTGTCTATCTCCTTAACTTCTTGGAGATTTTAGGTATAATTATACTAATGTGTCTTTCTAATTTAATTAAATTCTATGTCTTTGTGCAACTGAGGATTGCTCTGCATTTTAAATTGATGTAATGACTGCATTGTTCAATTAAATGGAGTTGCATGAAACGATCGTACTGCATTACCTCTGGATATCCTTGTTGCTTATTTTGATTTTAATCACACACACACACACACACACATACATACATATGTATATATACATACATACATATATATATATATATATATATATATATATATATACATACATATATATATATATATATATATATATATATATATACATACATATATATATATATATATATATATATATATATATACATACATATATATATATATATATATATATATATATATATATATATATATATATATATACATACATACATACATACATATATATGATGGACGTCTTTCTGTTTCTATCAACTAAATTTACTCATCACATGGCTTGCGTTGGACAAGGGCAATAGCAGAAAACATTTTTCCAAGGTGGCATGCAGTGGTTGGGAAGCAAACGTTTTAACCATATGGCCAAACTTGTACCCATTATAAACAGACATGTGACTGTGTGGTAAGAATTTGCCTCCCAACCATATCGTTAAATACCTATAAGAAAAATATGAATTGGTACTTTGGGAGAGTTAAAATATCAGCAATTATAAAATGTAAGAAAGAAGATTATATTAGAGTTGTTGTTGTTGTTGTTGTTGTTGGCACTCCGTTGCTTATGACGTCGAGGGTTCCAGTTGATCCGATCAACGGAACAGCCTGCTCGTGAAATTTACGTGCAAGTGGCTGAGCACTCCACAGACAAGTGTACCCTTAAGGTAGTTCTCGGGGATATTCAGCGTGACACAGTGTGACAAGGCTGACCCTTTGAATTACAGGCACAACAAAAACAGGAAGTAAGAGTGAGAGAAAGTTGTGGTGAAAGAGTACAGCAGGGTTCGCCACCATCCCCTGCTGGAGCCTCGTGGAGCTTTAGGTGTTTTCGCTCAATAAACACTCACAACACCCGGTCTGGGAATCGAAACCGCGATCCTATGACCGCAAGTCCGCTGCCCTAACCACTGGGCCATTGCACTTCCACTATATTAGAGTAAGCATTATAAAAGAGAAAATTTTGATTGTAAATAAACATCATCAATGAAACTGCAGAAAGAGATAACAAAACGCAACATATTTTCCAATTATAAATTTTGAACTACATGATAATAAATTTATCGCTTCAAAATATTGAGGTTTGAGTCAAGATATTTGATTGTATAAGATATATGAATCTCTTTCTCCAGTCAAAATAATCAGGAAGCAAAATGTTCTCCAATAATTTATATAGAATTTTTTAATTCATAAATATCTTTCTTACATTTTTCATAATTGCCAAAAGTTAAAGATCAACAAACATTTATCTTTTTATCAACATTGCCAAATATAAAAATTTAATATCTAGCAATATTTTATACCATGGAGATAAAAATTTTACCCTACCTGGAAAGACGAATTCGTAAAATAGCAACAGAAGTCAAATCTCCCAATAAATGATCAATAGATGACTGTGAGGTGTCTGTAATTGTTTCAAAGGAAATTGGTTTCCAATTTTTCAACTGAATTACTCCTGAAAAAAGAAAGGAAAAAAAAAAAAGTAAAATTTGAATGTCTGACAAAAATTTTAATAAAATATTATAAAAATATATATTCTTAATTCCTATGATATATGTCATTTTAAGATATAAAACACCAATTTATGTGTCCCTTTTATTGGTTTCCTTCTTTGTCACATTATAGAATGTGAAAGGAGAAGGCACTGGTTTTGCTGGGAGAGATAGAAAAGAGAGAGAGAATGCATCAGAAGAGGTGTGGATTAGAGAGGTAATTAGGAGAGAGAGAGAGATAGAGAGAGAGAGTGGTATAATACAAAAGCATGCAAAAGGGACAGGGAGGAACATCAGAAATTGAAGAGAAAAGAGATGGAAGCTAGTTTTGAATGAAAGTAAAAAGCCAGAAATGTATATCATCAGCAACATCATCATCATCATCATTTAATGAGCCTTTTTCCATACTGGCATGGTTTCTACAATTTGCTGTCTTCCCTAATGCCAACCACTTTACAGGGTAGTTAGATTAGCAAGTACTTGCAAGACAAGACCCCTCAACTGAGTGGGATATAATACTGAAGGAGGTGAAAGTATGACAGAACAACAGGAACATGTGTCCTCTGAAGAGGTGAATAGACAGCTTCTCCAGCTGGAAAGAAAGTGATAGTGAGACGATATCCTCAAAGTACAAGATGCATATGAGAGAGTGAACAGGAAGAGAGGAACAGAAAGGTAAATGGATAAGTAAGAGCTCTAGATTGTGAAAAGAGTGTGAGAGATGACTACAGATAGGGAGATAGACAAACAAATAGAGAAGAAAACATTAAACAAATGAGTTAGTGATGATAACAGAGAGTGAAGAGAGAGAATGTGAGAGCTGGGAAGTGAAGAAATGACAGCAGATAACTGAAAGTCAATTAAAAAGAACCCATAAAATGATATCAAATTTTTAACATTTTTACTGCATAATCAAAATTTCATTACCCTTAACTGTGGAAAGCAGTTTTATATTCCAGTGTATCTTTTGTTGAGGAATGTCATGTTTGAAACTTCTTTTTTTTTTTTTTTTTGTTTTTTTTTGGTTGAGATATGTTGAGTTTTGAGGCAATTTGAATACAGAATATACCAGTTCTATTTTTTTAATTTATAGGTATTTAACAATCATTACTGGAATAACTATGAAACTAATTTCATAGTTAAAGGGTTAAGTAACACACAAAAATATATGTGAAATTAGATCTGCAGAGAAGCTACAAAACTGACATTTCTTGGAAAGCTGACAAACATACTACTAAAATATAAACAAAAATGCTACCTTATTATCAACTACATAATCACTAAACTTAATTGTATACAGTCATAGTATATGACAAGAATAGTTCATTAACTGCATTACAGTACCTTCACATATTACTTCATTACTATTTGCTTGAGTAAAATCAAATTCAAACCCTGCATGGTTAGCTGACATATTGGTTATAATTCTATTTACTCCAAAATTTCTATTCAATTTCAATAATGTTTTTGTATAAATACAACTTGCAATATATATCAGCATTTGATACCAATATTATTGAATAGTCTATTAGATATCTGAAAAATAGTCTCTGGAATCTATTACCTGCTCTGAGTGTTACTATTTCCAAGTAACTGTATTTATGTCTATTTCATTAAATTCCATGGAGCCATTATTTCCTCATCATCAATGAAGTCAATGAGCTTTCATAATATGCATTTTAAGTATCTAGTTATGCTTCCAGTTTATTATATGTATGCATTTAGACACCCCCATTTCAGTTGGAATGCTGCAAGCTATTTTCAAGCAACACAAATATTTATTACATACTTTTAAGAAAGTTTATATTATTTTAGGACTACATGAATTGTAAATTCACATTTGGTATCAATCAAATCACTAATTTGTATTTTTCCACATCAAAGAAAAAATTCAATACAACAATATGCACCAATCTGTAGATAATTGTGCTTGCTATTATAACTAAGGAAATCGTTAATTTTAGCTTCTTAGAATACTGAAATTGTTTAATTTATCACAAAAAAAAAAAAAAAAAAAAAAAAAAAAATTACTGCTGCTAAAAATTATTTAACATCATTACAAAATCATAATTGCTCCTCAACTGCTCACATATACTCCCTACATGAGGCTTCCATGAAATATACAGGAAAAAATACAGCATTGTTAAAACTAAGACTGTATAAAAATCTAAACATAAAAATCTAGTTTCATTGGAAACAGTCGAGCAATTAATTTTGTACTTATTACAAAAGAGAAACTTAATCAATTAAAATCCATTAAAAGCTAAGTTTAAAATGTTATTTTCTTATGACATTAGTATATTGACAATAAAGAAAAAAACAATTAGCTGAGACCTGTTATTCATATTGACAAGAATTACAGTTTCTTTTTACACTACTGGCATCAATTACAATAATGGAAAGCCTGAAGACAACAAAATTTATTTGCCAGAAATGCAGCATGACTCCCAAACTCCCTGTCTTTGACAATGCAACTACACTATATATTTTTTTTTATGTTTTGTCTGGAAGAAAAAGCTGTGTCCAATGGCCTTCACAGACTTTTAGAGACTGGTGAGATTATTGTGGTTGACAATGTACTTTCTGAACAACTGCAACTCAATAGCAGCAAAAGAAAAAATAGGGAGGGAGGGAATTCCAGAAGGCTGACATTTTAGGGAGAAATGTTTGGGAACATGATTTGTGGGTAGCCTGAAGAAGAGAGACAGATAAGTTAAGGAAATGTTGGTAGAGGTGACCAGTCAATACAGACTTGGCATGATATCTAGGTTACATGTGAATAATGCTTGTATGCAGAACATCACAAAGGAGTGAAAGAACCACCTGCACAGGAGTTGGCATTGTGGGAGGTGATGGAAGTAGATTATGGATATACAAGAGGAAAAATGTGTATAGAACCAAATTTTGGAACCAAAAAGAACTAACAGAGGTGTGGGTCAGAGAGGGCTTCGGCTCAAAATCAGACATTTCATTCTTAATGACCTGATAATGATAATAATGTTTTCAAATTTTGGCACAAGGCCAGCGATTTCAGGGGAAGAAGTAAGTTGATTGCATTGAGCCCAAGACTCAAATGGTTCTTATTTTATTGACCCATAAATAATGTTAATGATCTCTAAAATAAGCACAAGGTCACTATTTGTGAGGAGGGATATTAACTCAGTAATTGATTCCTATTTGTTGACCCCAGAAGGATAGAAGTCAAAGACTACTTTGTAGGACTTGAACTCAGGATAGAGATGTTATTAGATACTAAAAGTTATTTCTTTGCCTTTGAAAATCAGAGTTAACCCTCTTGATTTCAGAATATAGTGGGATGGGAAGAGTGAAATGCATGGCTTTCTTAAGAGCTGTAAAACTTGCTAGCACTTGACCATCTATACTTGAGTAGACATTGTAACAATATGCTGATAGAAATATAAGGTTATGAAGGGTATTAGATTCAACCAAACCCGAAAATAGAAATATATGAATATAAAATGACAAAAAAGCTCGATACTGAAAAAAATGTTTATACATTACAAAAAAAAAAGAGAAAGATGAGATATTTAAACTTTTTTAAATGCATTTAGCAAAATATGAAATATTTATATTTCAGGAAAAAAAAAAAATACAGTTTTATGTTTTAAATGTAAACAAATAGGAAGAAATAAGAAGCACTTCATGTTTGCTTCTCTTAGTATTATTTATATATGTCTACCTTTGCATTTGACCAATGCTAGTATTATGGCATATAAATGAATTATTAAAAAACAAAACTATTATAAAATTAGCTTAGCAGTAAAATAATCAAGTACTAATTAAATATAATTATATGAAGCAATGTATGTAACATAAATATCAAATATGATGATTATATGAAATAGTGTATATTAGATATCAAATATGATAATTATATCAAATAAATTAAATATAATAATTAGCTTATCAGATTATAATTTGTACAACAGTGGGAAGCAGTGCTGAGGAGGATATTTGTAAGAAAATCAAAATTCTACATAAGTAAAATTACCTTTTGCACCAACAGACTCAGCAGTACTGTATCCCAGTTTTATCAGAGCAGCTTGCACCAATTCACTCATTGGAGTACTACCTGGAAGAATGGCATAGCTATCCATTTCAACAGTAGTATGACTGTTACAACTGTCAAAACTTGAATTACCAGATATCTGTTCAACAATACAGTGGATTGGTAATGGCTTGTCACCTGCAACACAATTAACCAGAGACATATTAGATAATTAAAAATTAAAACTTTAAAATGCTATCATCCGAGTATCAGTAGGGCATAAAAAAATAACTTGAAGAAAAATAAAAGAAAAAGACCTTCAATACATTGAACTGTAATCAGTATGTTTTCTTTTAATCCTCAGGAAGTGAGCAATTAGCTCTGAAAAACAACATAGTATTAGTTAAATATTAGAGTTAGGATTTTCACATGGAAAATAAAGAATTCTTCAATATATGTGATGTTTTCTCAAAAATATATTAATACTTACATAAAAGAAATTTAAAATACTGCAATACATCATAATTATGTACTTAATGTTTATTCTTCAATAATTCCAAGATATACATAGCAGGCTAAAAGAATCTTCTAAGGAATATACAATACTCTTCAATCACTGGCTCATGACATATGTTAATATGCACCAGTCAGATTCTGCAACACTACTACATCACATACGAAAAATGATATCGCTTTTCAGCTTCATACACCCGTGTTCTTTCCAAAACCATAACACCTCAAGAGTTTCAGACCCCACTGCTCTGATTTCTCTATTGATATTCTCCTTCAATTGCACTAGGGTCTCTGGTTTGTTAACGTAAACCCTCTCTTTCAGGTATCCCCACAAGAAAAAAATCTGGGCTAGTCAAGTCTGGGAAGTAGACCTTGCACATGGTTCCAGCAAGATGGGCCAACTGATCATACTGCAAGAGAAACAATGCAGTTGTTACGGCAGTGCTTTGTAGAGAGAATAATCTCCCACTATGGCAATGTCAATTGGCCTTCATGTTCCCCAGACATGACTCAGTCATGAATGTCTCAGTCTTTGCAACACTAAATTTCATTCTTGCTTTGCAATGCTTGGCAGGAAACCCAATCAGTACATGCTGGAGATCATCTTCTGATGAGCCAAGTAGAACCATGTTGTCTGCAAATATCAGCCAACCGATTGTGATACCACTTTCACAATGATTATACATGTCAATCCACTTCATAAAAGTTGTGAAAAAAAGAGGTTACAATATGCACCCCTGCTGAAGTCCAACACCCACATTGAAGGGTTATGACTTAACACTATTTTCCTGAACATATGTATTGCATAAAATATCATTAGAGTGAAAAAGTGAGTATAAAGTCATGATTATAGACAGTGATCTCATGGAGCATTTGACACATGACATTTATATCAATGTAATTACATACAGAACAATACACACACAGGTATACACATATATGATGCACATAGATGAAACACTGACAGCTTTTGAATACAAACATTAATAGCAACAATTGCTTTGGCTAGTTAATTGTACAAGACCTTAAGTCAAACGGAAAGCAAAATATTACTGTCCTCTTGAAACTGTAAGAGAAATTCGATTTTAAATGCAAAAGAAAATTTGAAGTAACTCTATAACATGACATTTGTTTGAAATATGTATGCAGTGCTGGACATATGAATTTTTATGGGTTTATACATGTGCAAATGTCAATATACGTACACTCACATATACAATTTTTTTTTGCTATGCTTTTGGATATTCACAGTTCTTATACTGAAAAGATATAGGTGATAATCCTTCTTTTAGATAATAACATTTTCAAATGGACTCTAACTCCTCTCATCCAATATTAACAAAAGAATCCTGGATAGTCACTTAAAGTTTAAATAATAAAAGCAAAACTTTGAATAAAACAGCCAAGATTAAACTAAGTAAATGTGAACTCCAAAAGTGGAGCTGCTAACTAATTCACTCAATGTTAGTATCACTAACATCCTTAGATTAAGAAGATTAAGATCTTTTTTGTTGTTGTTGACAAGTTTTACAGTTTATTTTATATTCTATATATCAAATAATTTGCTTTATATAAACAAAAAAAAAAATATAAGTATTTAATTATTTTAATTTTTCCAAATTTTACATGTCAAATCTATTCAGAAATACAAATATAAATGGTCATACTGTACTATTCAAATATATAGCTTTGATTAGTTACTGATAGTCATATCTGTTTGTGTTGTAGAATTTCAAATGATGCTCTAAATACAGTTCAATTTATGGTAAACACGACCTTAATTTCTGATATTTTCCAATATTTCCCCCTCAATTCTTTGCAAGACAATTTATAAACCAGTGTTTTGTAATCTAGTTTTGATGTCATATAAGGTTTGTTAGCTGAGTAAAGTAACATAATGATTGAGATGGAGCTTATGATTTGATAGTTTAATGATGAAGGCTGCATAGGAATGGAAGATATTTTAGGGAACAACAAATAAATCTGCCAGAAAGACACTAAACACTAACAGAAAGTGTGAGGAATAGGTCAGATATGGTCTAACGGATATTCGATGTGAACTTACAGAAATTTGAGAAAGAAATTAAGCATCAAAAGTATTGCTGATATATGCAGGAAAAACACTTATTTGGTACAGACATATAATGTCTATATCATGGTGAATGGTTCAGTGAAAAAGTGATGTAACTTGATGGAAAAATTTATCGTAGAACAAATAAGATTTTGCAAGAAATGAAAAGAACTTGGAAAAAAAAAATTGGAAAGAGAGTTATAGTAAACTTGAAAACAATCTAAGGTAAAATTAAGGTACAAATACATCTTTTTAAACCATGGGGAAAATAAACATCATTATTATGATGATAGTCACTGATATTCACCATTGACATAAAAATTTCTAATGGCTTGGAAATCAGACATTGTAGCACACATGAAACAAAAAGCTGGTTATTTTGGAGGGAGTATACATGACTAGAATTTGTTGTAGTAATGCAGAAATAGTTGGAAACACAACTTGACTCTAGACAGAGATGTACAGATGGGAAAACCTCTTTCTGAATGTTGTACAGGGTTATTGTGCTGAAGAAGAAAAAAAAAAAAGAAAGAAACAATGCCAGCTATAATGTAATATAGCATAGTGGAATATATTTGGCTTTGATAGAAGGTTAACAACTATATAAATATAAAATATTTTGGGCTCATAAGAGAAATAATATACTGGACAGCCAACTAAGGATTTGGTGGTGTATATCCTGTCACTAGCATTGTACTATGTTCAGATGACCCAACTCACGTAGTTGTAAGTAGTACAACAGTGAAATGGTTCAGTGTTATAAGCAGTGAAGCATTGTAAAAGTGATAATGCTGCTGAGTTCAGGTCTTTTTGTGAGCCTGGACCATGCTAGAAGTGCTAACAACACAGCTCTGTATCACCAACACTTACGAAAGACTCAAAAATAAATAAATAAATATTAAGAATATGTGGCTTAAAGGAATATTGTGAAATTTCTAAATAGAGTGATCAAATATTACAAAAGCAGAGATGAGTGGTAAGTTATGGGGAGTTGTGTAAGAAGACATCAAGTGTATACCACTGATGAAGATACAAAAAAAGCAAATGAATTAGAGATATAATTTTGCTTGAATAATTGTATTGGAGCTCATGGGTAGCTACTGTTAAACACAAGCAAACTAGGGAAATAAAGAAAAAAACTTCTTACCAAGGTGATTAATTTAGAATTCATCTATCAACAAAAGAGTTTTCATGTCACAATTTACTTACAAAGAGCTCTTCATTTAAGATAAATTCATTTACTGATACAATGTGGAGCAGTTTTTAAATCTAAATCTTAGATATAAACTTATATAATGAATTCAATACTCTGATAAATAAAAGGATTAAGCATTCTATATTTCTAATGTTAAAATATAACCAACAAAAACAAAAGTCCCAGGAGTTTCCATAACATCATTTTTTTAAAGAAATTTACTGTTAATTTGAATTATCATTCATTATCTTACCATGTATATATAAATGTAATTTCAAGAAGCTAATAATGAATAAAAGATGAAAGAAATACTTTAATATTTCTCTTATAACCCAGATAAAAAGATAAGAGAATTTTCTGTTATAATGCATTTTATATGAATTAGATAGTTTTATAAAAGTAGGTTAATTCAATCAAATTAAAATTCAAATTACTTCACATTTTGGTATTTAATAAAAGAAGGAGAAAAAAAAAACATTATACACATTTGAACAGAAACAATTTGAAACTGATTTGTATATCATTTGTGTAGTAATAATTAAAATAAAGAACAGAAAAATGTAATTATATTAAGGTTATCATTTGTTTGGAAATGGCATAGCAACTTGCAATAGTAATTTAGTAGCATTAATGTTTGTGTAAATTCAAGATTAGTTTTATTTTTAAACAACCTTAAAATCCGCATCAGTCATCAATTGTTTATGAACAGTGTTTCTGTTCTGTCAAATATTGACATTTAATCAGTGACCAAAACTTTCAAATCTGTGTCAAATGAGAAACAAAGTCCTAGACTTAAACAGGATCAGAGTGCGAAAGTATTTGAAAATGTTGCAGATTAGATAGCATAATTGAGGTATTAAGGAGACATTTTTGCATGAGCCTCATTTACTGGGGATCTGCTGGGATTTTTTAGTCGTAAGCTGTTGAAAGATACAAGGTATAAAATTCAATATGACTCTTCATTTCAGTTTTGTAGGCAATGATAATTTTACCAAGATGCTGGTGAGCATAAATACTGCAGCTAGCATAATGTCAAGATGATAATTTAGATGTTATCCTGTCAGACGCCTAACACATAAAATTGAACAGAAAGTTATGGATAAATATAACAATTCTTTTCTTGTTGTAGCAATAACATTACCATGTATTCTATCATCATTGATTTGTAATTTTTCTATGTAAATCTAATCATAGAAAACGTTAGTAATAAATAAAAGAACAAAGAACAAAAAATGGTGAAAGCAACATAAAAAGTAACAACATTTGTAACTGGAATTAGATGTGATCACTTTACTACAGGAAAAATAAGAGTTAAGGAAGAAATATATAACAATGATAACAAATGCTAAAATTTCTAAGATAAAAGCCAAAAATCTAAATGAAAATTTAATACATAACACAGAAAGAACACTGGAAGAAAACTTTCCAAATCAGGGAAATGTAAAAATTCCTTAATATTTAAATTTAAGATCTAAAGAATGAAAGAAAGAAAATAATGTACAAAAACTTAATTTAAAAAAAAAATTGCATTTTCTGGCATACACTGTGTACCATAACAATATTCTTATTCCACATCCCACATTCCGAGTAATTTCTCATTTCCAGAACACAAAATCTCCTTGTTTTTTAAAAATTTTTCTATAATGAAGTTAGTAGCAATATCTACTGGCATATGTGCTATGATTGTTACAAATTTTATTCTACTTCAGTCAGTTTGGATCAAGTTTGGCAGCAGGTGGTAATGCAAAGCAACTACTACTACTACTACTACTTCTACTACTACTACTACTACTACTTGTGGCAATCTTTTTTTCTGTTGCAAGCATACTATCATCTGTTTTAGCTTTTGCTGAGAATTTATTAAATCTTTACTTGTGACAACCATTAGCTAACATTGTTTGGGAATTCTTGTCTGTATAGATGACACATTCAAATCACTGAAACTATAGCTTGAGGCATTTCGCTGCAATTTTTGTAGAACCAACCTAGTTAAGAACATAGCCTTTGTAGTAAATGTAGAGAGTGTGTTGGGAATCTGCATAGGATTTTTCCAACTGCTTGATGCACCCATGCTAAAAATCCTCATTATACACTAGAGATGAAGACTAATGGCTTTGCACACCTTGAGTTGTAGTTGTTTGCCCAACATCAGCTTGATCAGAAAGATATATAATCAAGGATGCAACAGCCATGAGTATCATATTTTTTTTAATACAGCCTTAACCCTTTAGCATTCAAATTATTCTGTCGAATGTAATGCTTTTTCATTCACATTTTTAATTAATCATGCATTATTTTGTAGCTTCAAAATTATGATGATGTGATTGCATATTTTATAATAGCATTGAAGGATAGATGTGATAGGCTGGATCTGGCTGGCTAGAATATAAAACAGGTAGCATATTTGGGCTGGATATGGCTGGTTTAACTGCTAAAGGGTTAACCATACTACAACCTTAAATAGCAACCACATTGAATAGGTTGTAATTTGAATGACATTTGGCTGCTATTTTTGTCAAGTCAAGTGATTGCAGAGGTTATCTCATTGGATTATATATATATATATTTTAAGTTTAGAGGAAAGTCAAAAATTCTTATATGGCAGGAACTCAGTGCAATCTTTTTGTAAATACATGTTTCAATGCAAAATAATTGTTAAGGAGATTTGCTACCTGAAATTGTGCTGCTGTTATTCTTATATGATTCAAAATAAATAGAAAGCATACTTGTAGAGTGAAACATTTTAGTTCTACATTGGATCAAATTAAACACCATTAAAAGTTCTAAGAATCTGAAACATCAGCAAACACCAAAAAATAGCATTTCTTTGATGAACTTTTCAAGTGTTTCAGGATGAACCTTAACAGTTATCATAACAAACAGTACTTAGCCAACATGCAGTAGTAAATTTAAGATGAAAAAAGTTAAAGAGCACACAAAGAAGTAAAAAGTTCCAATTCTCATAATTTTTCTATTTGATCATGCAGAAGGTTTTCTAATGAAGAATATTTCTGCTGTCATGAAACAGTTGGAGAAGTACTTCTGTGGGTACTCTGGCTTCCTGAAAATAATCCGTAATGCATATTGTAAACAGTGTCACATGCTTAGATCAGGTCAATGAAGACAGAGTTGAAGCTTACATTATACTTCCAGAAATAGTCTTACTGTGTAAATAATGTCTATTATATTACAATGAAGGTGTAAATCAATTCATGACATAGAAATACTCCCTTCTAAGATGATATCACAATCAGCTTATGGTGATATGATGCACACAAGGATTTTTCCAACTTGAGAACCAAGTTATGAGGCATTCTAACCATTGCACAGATTTGCACCTTCAATACAATCATCTCAAAATAAGGCTTTTACAAATACAAAGAATATTTTCAAGTTCACACAAACCTGTATCATCACAAGCACCAATAAAGTAACAAGTGTGTTCCAATCAATTATTGGAGACATTAACATAAGATTAATGCTAATGAAATTATCTGCCTAGACATGTATGAATATGCATGCAGTCTCAAATAGCATCAAGGTATTTCTGTATTAAGGAGGAGTTTCATACTGATAATGGACTGTGGAAGTCATGCCTGAATTGTGTAACTTGTAATCATATTACCTAATAATTTTGTTGATTCAACTTCAGTGTATAAGTTGCCTGCATACTTACCACATTATTCTCAAAAGGGTTCTTGTAATCAGAGCAAAAACCTAAGTTCTTTTTTAAATTTTAAATTTGTCATAATGCGTATTACACTAGTTGAGGATCAGTAGCACTTATCCCTTAGTGGTGTTGCACTATATTTTTGGTTAATATATATAGTACTCAATGGCATTGCCCTTCCTGCTGCAAGGAATTACTATGTTATTCTTTACCATTGTAAAAAGCTCTGTAAAAGCTCGTAATTATTTCATGCGATTGAAATATATTAAGTTCTACTAATTACGTGTGTATGACCATGGCAGTAGTCATGAACATTAATCCAAAGACATGAAAATGGATGGTTTCAATTTTTAGGAATAATTTTAATTTTGATTTTAATTCTTACAATAATCAACAATGACTAATTTAAAAATTCAGTACCAGTACATCAAATGTCATAGTGGCACCATTTGTGGTACAAAGAACTATGAAATAAAACCATGACCTTCTAAGATGGTCAATTAAATGTAGTTGATAATTTGTTACTTAGATGCTGGTGGAGATGGTTGTATCAGAAACATGAATAGCAACAAAAATTTTACTTTTCATGTAAAGGGTAAAATGTATGGTATATGTGTTAGATATGTGATGCTGCATGGGGACTGAATGGGGAAGAATCTCAAGTACTAAAGAGACTTAAGGTGAGCTGCAAGAGCAGCTAAGCATTAGAGGCATCAGCTGAAGCAAGCAAGAGAGATGACCACATTGGTATGGACAGGTGATGCAAATGGAAAATGAGTGCTGAGTGGAAAAGTGTCGTGCTTGTTGGTGGAGGGTGTTGAAAAAGATTGGGGAAACATAAAAAAAGTGATAAAATCAGATCACAGAACACTGGGTCTCATGGGAAAGATGAAGAAAGATGAAAAAGGAGTGGTGATATGTTTTATAGCAGCTCCATATAAGCATGGAAAAACATTAAATTGTTGATGAGGATTTTACGAAAGCGAATTAAAAACAATGTACAAAAAATTTCTTCAGAAATTCTCATTTGGAAGCATATACTTTATACTATTTTTCTACACAATGTACTCCTAATATTCTTACTTAATAATCTTTAATACAACTGTTTGTATTTTAGATATCTATGTATATTTTATAAATTCAATGAAATTATTCCTAAACTGTTTAAAGTTTTTTTAAAAAGGGAAACAAAATATAATAGTCACAATAAACATAATATGAGAAGCAAAAATAATATTTAAATTTATTTTTCATATATAAAAAATGAAAAGAAAACAATCCTTGAAGTTAAATTTTTCTTATAATTAATAACAGATACTAATATATACTTAGTAACTGATTGTGTTTGGTGGCATACTAGCTATCTATTTATATAGAAAAATAAATGAAGTTGCTAATAATTTGTCAAAGAAAAAGAAAAAGAAGAAAATCTGAATATAACTAATAATTAATTTTACATTATATAAAAAAAAAGGAAAATTACATTTAAAAATTTTGGTTAAGTTTGTAAATCTAATGTGATCAAAATGAATTTTAAGATACGGTTTCTGTTCCCCCAGTTCACATGTTCTCCAATGTTAACATAAAATCTGATGACTATTTACAATTAAATAACTTCACATATCTTCATAACTGAATACTTTCAAAAATCCTCACAAAACAGTAAAAACTACTTATTAGTTAGATTGTACTGTTTGAATGAACGTTGTAGATACTTTGATAACTACTTATAGCATCAATGGAAAATGTCACAATGTGAGCAACAAAAGAAAAGCAACTGTTAAAGCATATACTATACCTGTTGTGTACCCTCACAAGCAAAGAAACTACAGAAATATTTTATTGGTGCAGCTGCACATTACAATTACTGGAACAATGAGATTCAAAATCCATGATCCACATTGCAAGATACTTGCACAATGAAGCTTACTGAAGTGTTCGAGTACTACTATTTTCACTGTGATAGAGATAGATCCAGTGGCAAGAATGACTAAGTATGACTAGTATCTCTCCTCAATTGCAGGAGGCTGCCAGAAATCAGTTCTGTTGGAAACTGCCTTAAAATTGCCTGCTACAGCTTATTTTTCTCCTCTTGCCTTTGTCTTCCTGGACCTATCCATATGGTCTAAATAGGTTATTCCACTCCAGCTAAAAAGCCCTCTCTACTCATTTCCTAAGCAAATGTTCTGACAAGAACTAGGAGGAGTAATCATTAACCTCATGCTAGGTCTATCTGTCCTTTTGACAGGTCTTGTTTTCGCTTTGCTGAGTGTCTAGAAATCCTCTACATCAGACTTAGTCCATGGTGGGAATGTTAGTTACCAATGAGCCACCCAACCATGTAACAGACTGTACTAGATGACATGTTGCCTGTTGCACTCAAAATGACCCGACACATACATGCAAATACATATGCACCTTGTATGAGTAATTGTAGGTCGTATAATACTTATCTGTAATTGTAGTGAAGAAATGCAATATACTAAGTATAGAATTCATATTTTACAGTAATTCAATTTAATACTTGTGATGGTAGTGATAGAATTGTGAGTCATTATGGGAACAGTGAAAATAATAATAATAATAAACATTTATTGAAGGGGTCTTTTTTGTATACTGAAATAGATCTCAAATAATAACTTCTTTTGCTTACTCAGTATTTATTAATATGCAAATGCCTTTTCTTGTAGCTAACAAACCGTACAGATAGAATAACTGTTTTCCTGATGGATATTCTGAGTCAGAAATTATGGTTCCAGAAGTACAAGACTAAATAAAACATTAATATGTTTTACTTTAGCTGTTAAAGTTGCAGAAACTTGAGAGGTTTTGCTCTATTTCATTAAGGTTATTTGAGCTTTAAGTTTCTCAATACTTTTAATTGAAGTAATCACTAAATTATTGGTAAGAAAAGTTTTTGTTTAATTTGTCACATGCAATCAAGAATCTAGAGAAGGTTGATGCTGTCAGTTTTGATGTATAGGGAACACGTATAGAACAAATGTTAACATTTCAAGGAAATTAGATTGTGTTAATAATTAAAGTAGAATCATAGCAAAATAGCTTAGAATTGGTAAGTTGATAAAAATAATGGGCAGTTTAACGTAAAAATCAACTTTCCTTTATATTTTTGGATCAATGCCCCAATTATTATTTGAACAAGAAAAACAAATAAGTTAAAGACTACAACTTTCAAAAAAGAATATAAACACAGAAGTGGTTTTGTTCCATGACTATAAATATATTATAGTGTAAATAAATTAACTGATGGGTGCACAAAGTGTAGTGGAATACCTGATAGACAGATGAACAACTTGCACTTGCAAGAATTGCATCAGCAAAGTTGGTAATATGTATGAATCACTTGTAGAGGTTATAATTTGTTCTGATGAATCACTGGACATGCTTGACAAATTCTCTTATTTAGACATAATCAGCATTGGAGATGAAGCTGGCTAGGGTCCATAGTGGCTGGAAGAAATTCACAGAACTTTTGCTTATACTGACAATCAAAAGGTTAAATTTATTTTCCAAAGTAAAATGTATGTACATACATGCATCAAGAATGTTATTCTGCAGTGCATGGAGACAAGAGCAGTGAATCCATTTTATGTATTCAAAGTGGATTTAAGTAAGATAATTGTGGATATACGCTATGTAAGCTTCCAAGTGAAATATGTTAAACAGAATAAAAGAGCTTCGTAGTGAAGAGGAAGTGGTGTTAACACAATGCTAATAAGTAGTTGAATATGATGCTGCTCTAAAGTAAAGCAATAACATAAGTCAGCCAGGTTTAAATGACAGTGTAATTAGAAACAAAGATAGACACTAACAAACCAATTTAACTTTATTTGATATCAAGATGGAAAATAGGTATACACTTTAGCAGAAACCTTCTACTTAAATGCATTTCAATTAAAGTTACAATCACAAGAACAATTTTTTTTTTAATTTAAATAGATTTTCGAAATCTTAATGTATTAAAATGCAGTACACAATAGTTCAAAATAACTTAACACAGATTCATATATTTTAAGAAGTTAAATTTTAATAGCTCTCCAAGATAATCAGAATGTTTTTTAGATACTAAACAAAATAAGGTTTCAGTCTACAAAGCAATAGCTTTATATGCAATGTTATTACAAAAAATAATATGTGGATATAGAGGAGATAATGCTATTGACGATGATAGCACAAAAGAAGACATGAAAATAATCAAGATAGTTTGGCATAATGTGTGTAATCAACCTAAAAATAGGAGGATCTACATTTATCCATAATGATATAGACAAGTTATAGGAAGATCACTGGGATATGGATGTTGCTTGTAGATTGATCATATTACAGTAAAATGAAATAGACAAAATCCCTCAATTAAACAACAAAATCCCTCAACCTAACTATATGCAACAGACCAATTGACAAGTGTAACAAATATTAATACAACCCAGAAATAGCACAAACGAACATATATCTTTATTAAAGCATTCATTTTAGATTTGATGATAGCAAACAATATCAATTATAAAACAGATTACCAATGTATGAAGAAATACAAATCATTTTTTAAAAAAGTAAATCAAATATAATCATATAATATTTAATGTTTTTTTTCTAAGTGTCAGGTATAAAGATAATATATTGAAATTATTAATCACATTTTACTCAAAAACAAACATGATTTCCAAAGAAAAATAGAAACATACAGAATGAATTATCATCCTAAGTCAAACTATTAAAATAAATAATAAATATAAAAAATGAGCACAACATCCTTGGTTTTACCCATTTTTCTCTGTTGGCATAAGATGCAAAATAACATGGCTTCAGTTCTCCCAGACTGAAGTATCATAATAACCAGTGTTCTATAGTTTGGTCTAACTATAAAAAAAAAAATTAAAAAAAAAGATTCTAACCCAGCTATTCTTGAAGCTTACAAACTATCCACATGAATAAAGTTGTTTTGGTTGCTAACAAATAACTCAAGACAAATCAGGTTCTCTGTTAAGCTTCCTGTATGCCATGACTATACAGCACCATGGTGACAGACTGGTAGAAGTTAGTGCATTAGAAAAAGACACCTTGCAATGGGGTCAAAAATAAAGGATCAATTAAGGACTGGGATGATATGATATCAACTTATTCATCACCCAAAACGTCGGACATTATACCCATGTTAGAAACCATTATTATACAGCACTATTCTTCTGACACAAGGATTATGTCACTCACTATTCTATTCTGCCAGCCAACTATGTGTTTTCTATCATGAATTCATTCTCCAAATATCTTTCACTAACAACACACTCCAGATACAAAACCATTTATAGTACAACAATTAGCATAGAATGCTTGCAAAATATTACTTCCATTAAAATATTAGAGCACTCATAATTTTTTAGTCTGTGGTTGATTTCACTTCCAGAAAAAACTGTATGAATATTTTGGTGTATCCTCTGTGCACTCATTATACTGCCTGTATAACAGCTTCTAATCTAGACACAAGGCCAGCAGTTTTGAGGTTAGGGAGTTAGGCAATATCAACCGCAGTACTTGACTGGTATTTTATCTAATTAACTCTGAAAAGCAAAGTTGATTTTAGTATGATTTGAACTCAGAATGTAAAACACTGGAAGATATACCACAAAATATTTATTCCAAGATTTCAATGATTCTGATAATCCACTGACCTGTACTCCATATCTATAAATTAGGTTAAAAAAAAAAAAAACTATTCCTGAATGCTATGGGGGGTGGGGTTGCATAGAAGAGCTCTTATAAGTTTCAAGTTTCTGAGTGGAACTGAAATACTCTACTGATCACACTGATATTTTTAGCTGTTTATAAATAGTTTAGATATCTCTACAATGACTAAATTTTCTGAGAACCAAGCTTGACACTTTTAATTCAACTGCCCTGTGCTAATTCTTCATTGATTCTTATTAGATTTGTCTTCAAACCTTCATAATTTATTTCTATTTCATGCCAGACACCAGAAATAACAGCTTCTTATCGAAACTAGCAAGTAAAATAAGTGGTTAGTGCAACTCCTATCTACTGAAAATTTCAATATTTCATTTGCTATCACAAATGAATCTGCAGCTTCTTTTGCTTCCCTTGCAGTTAATTTCTTTTTCTTTTTTTAATTTCCTTCTTCCATTATTTCAAATAAAAGCCAGCAGTTTTTGTCACATTCATACACTGTTTAATAATTCATAACAATGACACATCCCTAACTTTTGAGCTCTTCACTAAGTGGTTAGTAATCAAATACCTTAACCTTACAACTGAGAAATTTCTTAAGAAACACTACTAAATTAACAGGACTTGGACTTGAAATTATCACATACAATATCTTAATTTCTCTTTTTTTTTTTTGATACTTTTACATTTATGTTTATTGAATATGTTTTCATTTCTTTATTGCATACTTTTACTTCAGATTTTATTGAAAATTATTGAGTGTATTATTCTTTTAGTTTGTTACAAAGCACTTTACAGACTGATATTAACTCTGAAACAAATTCAAAATAATAACCATGTAAGAGGACTAACTACTGTTCAATCACCAGTAATATTTATCTTATTTGAAGCACACAGGATTGATCAGAGTAGTGGTTAAGGACAACGCATGAGTTGTGCTGTCCTGTTTTATCAGGTACAGCAAAAGCAAATAAAAACTGACTGAAAATATAGACAAATCATAATCACACAAATCCACTGGCCAGTTAAATATGAGGCAAATTTCTTCCAAATCATACTTTACCAATTTAAATAAAGAAAAGTTACATTACATATTGTATTCCAATGTACTCTTTAAAAATATGGGAAGGTTTTTAGGCTGAAATGCTTTTGAACATAATTCTGTCCATTCAGAGCTAACCTAGGGTTAAGCAACGATAATATAACACTGAATAACTTTAATATGTAATTTTTATATTTATAACTATTATCGGTTAATACGATTAAGTTTTCAAAACAGCAATTTTAAAACAGAACATTTAAAAAATGATGATAAAAATGAAAAACCAGAAATCATGTCAACGAAAGATTCTCTTACAGGAACTGGATAATAGAATCAGTAGAGTTTTGAGCAAAATAGCTTGCAATATTTAGTTACATCCTGTTATCCTTTCGGGGTCGATTAAATAAGTACCAGTTACGCACTGAGGTCGATGTAATCGACTTAATCTCTCTATCTGTCCTTGTTTGTCCCCTCTATGTTTAGCCCCCTGTGGGCAATAAAGAAATAAATTATAAGGCCTTCTGCAACCAGACAAATCCTTCAATGGGTGATTAGCACTAATCTTTTGTTTCTGCTTGCTAGAAGTCTGTCTACACAAGGACAATCAGTATAAGATTGCTAAATATAAGGAGCAGGAGAGCTATGTTCTTTTTTATTGTGTAGGATACAGGAGAAAATATTTAATTTTGCTTACATAAAAAAAGCAAAAAACAACTAGATAGTAATAAGGATTTTTCAGTAGAAAGAAAGAATTCTCTAGTAAGGCTTGTTCCTTACAGACAAAGGATTACATGAAGCATTTGTGAAGATATGCATAGCATACCAGTAACACTATGGAAATGAAAGAAACAAGTATGAAATGCTCTAATGATGCAAAGTGTGTCAATAATAGTAAACAGACCATTAATAATTAGTGTTGATATAATACTTGAAAACTATGTTTATGAGGTAGAAATCAATGAAAATAACTGAGTGAACAAAAGGTAGAGAAAACAAGAGTAGACAAAGAAAAATTTGCAGTGTAGTAGTTATTGTTGATAAGAATTAGGACTGAAAGTAAGGAGTTGAAGACGTATATAGTCTAACTTATCCATGCATGAAACAGAGATAATGATAGTAATGGTGTTGACAATGTCGATGATAATGATATCAGAAAGATTGAGTCAACAGCATTCAGGAAGAGGAAGATATAGTTATATACTATATTTAGGAGGAAAAAACAAAAAAAAAAACAAAAAAAAAAACACCTCCTAAGAAATTCAGAAAGTAAAAAAAGAAAATGGAAAATATCTCAGCATTTTTGTTTAGTTACAGGGAAGAAATTATATTTCACACAGATAAAAGTAAAATATCAACTTGTATATGAAGACAGACACGCCAACTCACACACACTTTCATGAACATGAATGCACGCACATACATGCATGTGCATGCATGCACACACACACACACACACACACACACTCTGTCTCTCTTTTCTCTTAACATAGACAACATTAAATAATTTTTCTTAGGTAAAATATATATAAAAAAAAAAATATTTGAGTAAGAAAACAAAAAACAAAACCACAAGATGCACCATAAAGTCTAAAACATTAATACAAAAACGAAAATCTCTTAAAGCCACAATCTTCTCATATAATGATTATGTTTAAGTTGTGATACAAGCAAAAACCAAAAAGTAAAAATGATCTAAGTGCTAGTCTTTGGCTGCTGATCCGTTGATGGAAAATTATGCAGCTTTGAACTTTGCCATCATAAATCCAGCCTTTCCATCATTTTTGACTTCTGTGACCACTTTAAGTTTTGCAAACCACCAAATAGCCACAGCAACAAAATGTTATATGATAGAAACACCAACAGGTCTCCTTGTCAAGATTTCATTTTAGGCCTTTTTATCTTTCTAATCCCATCACTCTACACTGCAGTATGGTGGCCAGTGATGGACACTAAGCCATGATCTTCTCGACAGCCACTTCCAAGAGAGAAGCTTGCCACTAATCCCATACTTAACTCTGTCAGATAAGATAGCAAATGCTCTGACGTCACAGGGAAAAGGGTGAGGATAACAGTTTGACTCTATGACTACAGCAATGTCGACTAAATTGCCAGCAAGGTAGCAATACAATCTGAGCGATTTAAGAAAGATATTAGACTGATCTAATATTCTGAGACAACAAGAAGCTGTCTACATGTCACTAAAATAAAGGGCTTTACTGTTAGATCAAAGGGAGAGAATTGCAGTTTGAAAGATTTAAAAGCTTTTGATGACTGCCTGAATGAAAAGCAGCAGTTGTTGATTATACTTGAGCAATAGCTATATAGACTGCTAAAAGATCAATTGAAAGTAGGGGACCTTTACGATTTTAAAGATTATTTCTTTAATTGAAAACCCGATTAGAATAAACAAATTGTATTAAATGAAATTATCGTTGGAGAGCAACAGAACATTTAATTACTAGTTGATTAGACAGGCTGTAAAACAAACTTGGTAGATAAACTTGGATACCTTAATATACAAATTAAATCGATAATAAAACAAGAGCAGCATTAAATATTTTGATTAATTAATCAAAAAGCACGATATTTGAAATAATTTATAATGCGTCAATGGGTCAAAAACAATATGCCCAAACACGTGATTATCATGGAAATAAAATCTCACAGGCTTGTAAGCAAATTTTCAACTATAAATTTGTAGGAATTGTTAGAAATTGTATAAACTAATCAATTAAAAATATTAAAATATCAAAAACCAATGAGAGAATACATAATGCAGATGCTGCCCCATCCTCACTAAGTCAGCTGTATATTATTATTATTATTATATATAGCCGCAGAGGTGCCACACAGGTGCAAACATGGTTGTGTAGTAAGAAGTTTGCTTCCCAGCCACATGGTTCTGGGTTCAGTCTCTTGGGCAAGTGTCTTCTGCTACAGCCTCAAGCTGACCGTGTGTGTGTGTGTGTGTGTGTGTGTGTGTGCGTGCGTGCGCGCGTGTGTGTGCGCAAATATATATATTCCTTACCATAAATAACAAGCTGTATCATCACCTCCACAAACATTGTATGCTACACTACAAACTAACTTTTACTTGTTTCAGTCACTGGAGTACTGCCTTGGCGGTTTAGCCAAGCAAATTAGCTTCAGTACTTATTTTTTAAAGTCTGATGCTTATTCTGTTGGCTTCCTATGGCAAGCTGCTAAGTTACAGGGATGTAAACAAACCAACACTGGTTGTCAAGGTGTAGTGGGAAACAAACACACACTTATATATGTATAGATAGATATAGGTGCAGGAATGGTTGTGTGGTAAGAAGCTTGCTTTCCAACCACATGGTTCCAGGTTTGGTCCCACTGCATGGCACCTTAGGCAAGTGTCTTCTACTATAGCCTTTAGCCAACCAAAGCCTTGTGAGTGGATTTGGTAGACGGAAACTGAAAGATGCCCATCATATATATATGTGTGTGTGTGTGTATTTGCGTTTGTCCCCTGACCATTGTTTGATAACCGATATTGGTGTATTTAGCGGTTCAGCAAAAGAGACCAATAGAATAAGTACTAGGCTTACAAAGAATAAGTCCTGGGGTCGATTTGTTTGACTAAAGACAGTGCTCCAGCATGACCACAGTCAAATGACTGAAACAAGTAGAATAAAAGAATATACACACACACACACACACACACACACAGTTTCCCTCTATTAAATTCTCTCACAAGGCATTGGTTTGGTTGAGGCTATAGTAGAAAACACTTGCCCAAGGTGTTACGCAGTGGGACTGAACCTAAAACTATGTGGGTGCAAAGCAAGCTTCTTAACCACACAACCATGCCTGCGCCTATAAATAAATAAATTACCTTAATGCAATTTAATATAAGCCATACATTGTAGGCAGATATAAACATACATTTAGACATTTCGTACATGCATAGCAAACAAGCCATCTATCTTTTTGCCTCTCCTTCTATCCCAAAATAAATCTAATATAAATCCAAAAGCAACAATAAATCCTACTAGTTAAACATGGGGGGGGGGGGGCGCTCAAATTCATAAACATAAATACCCACACCCAATGAAGATGGACAATGGAACAAAGTTAAAGAATTCCAAGAAGACTCAACTACCAATTTGTAACTTACTAAGCGAGTTTACCAAAGCATCACAAAAGAATCAAACTGATATGTAAAAGACATGAAGTACTTAAACAGAAATGTAATTAAGACATTGAAAAATATTGAAATAAATAAATAAATACATAAATGAACAATAAACAAACATCCTTCAAGAGTTATAGAAACTGGCCAAAAAGTTGGTGTCAAGTAGATGCTGAGAAACTGTATCAACGATTAAGATGTAGCCGTGTGACAAAATCTTTTGACACTTTATGGTGTACAATACTATCAATAAATAAAACAAAAGTGAATGTAATGACATATATGTGTTGTTAGTTTTACATGACCATCATGATACTTCCACAATGTCATTGTTTCAAGATACAATCTCAGATTAACTTACATGCCAAACAAGCAGAACTCTAAAATAGACAATCGTTTTGAATTACTATAACGATGCAAAATAATACAACCACTGAAAGGCAGCAAATAGGAATAAGGCATAATAGCAAGTCAAGTAAAATTAGAAATTATAAAATTATATATATATATATATATATATATATATATATATATATTATACACACACATACACACTTTCTCATTTACTGCTTTGTCACTTTCCTCTACCACTAATTACTTACATTAAAATATTTCAATTTCTTTCAAACCATCAAAAAAAACCCATTTTTTTTTCTAAGAAGGACCCACTTGGTCTGAAACATCTAAATCACCTCTTCTCACTGGAATATAAACTTGCCTTATTTCATACTTAACTATTTTTACATATATATAATATAGGAGAGTACACATTGCTCACCTTAAATATATATATCATTATATTAGCATTCATAGTAATTTCATAAAAAATATATAGTTTTTATTCAGTCTTATTCTAGGACTGAAAAATGATATACAGACACATAAAAGGGAACCAATATGTACAGTACCTAAAATTATATTTTTGATGAATATCCTTGGCATTTAAGCAATTTCACATTGTGACCTTTCAACACTATTCCACAGAATACCCAAGTTGTTATTCATACATCTTGTTTGAATTATAATTTATTTCAGATGTTTCGATAATGTCATATTGTTTAGTCTCTCTTTTAATTCTAATTTAACCCCTGTCCCAACATTAAATGTAATTAAAATATTTACACCTGTTTTGAAATAAAAATGGAACAAAAATCTCACTTCACATCAACATTTCATATGGATTGACTTATCCTTCATTCATTTTCTCTTCGATAACTTTTACTAACTTTTATTGTTCTTTTGTTAAACATTACTCTAAAATTAAGTAGTAATTTTATCATTTTAAGAAACAATGAAATATTGTGTACTATATTCCGATTATAAGATAAAGATGCAAAATATTGCAGAGTTCTAATCTTTGTAGTCTAAATTGTAGATTTTCAGTTCTCTCTATAAAAGTAACTGTGACAAACACAGCTTGACTATATTTATAAAATATAAATAAAATTATGAATACAATATGAATTACAAATTTATACCAGAACTTGGATACATTATTTATGTATAGAAAAGAAGCATACATATCCTTTCTAAAAGGAATAATTTTAAAAGTTACATAAAACAAGGATTTCTTTTTCTACACTGTAAATGAATATACTTATTAACTGAAGTCTCTTTTATATAAATGCATTTGTTTTAGAGAGTTTATTTAAAATTATAGCACTATCTTTCATTCTTAAAAATACATTTGTAAATTTTCTAGGTGTTGCAACATAAGTTTTTCAGGTATAGTTACATTTACCTTTAATTAGTTTTCAGATTTTTTATGACTTTCAGTTTACAAATTCTTTCCTGCAATATAATTATTACTGATCGGATTTTTATGTAATATTTTTCATTTCTTTAAAAAATATTCCAACATTCTACCTACTGAACCAATGAGAAATTTTCATTTGATAAAAGCAAAGTGTTTACAATCCAGTAACTTAACAAACAAATCCCTCAAAATATTCCAAATTAATAATGTATTTTATAAATTGTTGAGAAATATGATTCAAAATATTTCAGCAATTGTATGTATCTGTTTATGTGTGCAACTACATAAATATTTGCTATCCTTTAAATGCACTTAAACAATGTAAAAATAATTCAGTATTATAAAATAATTATAATTAAAAAAAACAAAAAAACAAAGAATAAGCAGAAAACCTTTTTTAATGAATCAAATAGAATGTATTAATCCAAAAGATTACTAAGAGGAATTTAAACTAACAGCAACTCATTTTCACTAATTGATAAAAGATGAATCCCATTATTTCAACTACTTGTAAGATGCTTCGACAAATGTAAAATAAAACTTTGCTTTCAAATAATTGTATCGAAAAAGAAAATAAATGAATTCCTTGTCTAAATGCTTTCATACTGAAATGGATGTATCAAACCAGGAGAAAATAGATAAGAGAATCAACAGCAAGAAGAGACGGAAACAAATGCATTAATAGTTATGCATCTTTGTAAAAGACAAAAATATTTTTTATTGTTTAAATTTTTACATTTTGATTCAGCAGATTTTATTTGAAGTTAAAAATAAAAATAAAACAGTAAGAATTTAAGCATTGCAAAAGAATATAATTCTACAAAAACAAATTAAAAAAACAAATTCAACAGAAGCCAAAATGTCTTATCTGTAAAGATAGACTTATGTTCTTAATTCATAAAATGGTAATCTTTGCAGCTCATATTTAATACTAAAATGGAAAGAATGAGTGTTTAGATGGTTATTAGACCAAAAAGCTTATTGATAAAATAACTTAAATTCCTGTAAATAGATAACTCCAAATGTTTCTAAAATATTTGACATCAATTTTGGTTATATTTGCAACATTAAAATAGTTATTTGAATCAAATTGCCATTTTCCAAAAGTTAATATTTCAAAATAAATTATTTTAAATCTTATAAAATTTTACAATTAGATTTTTTTTAAATGAAAATTTGGACAAAAATCATGAGACGTTTAAAATAAATGTTATATTTCAGTCTATTTCAAATATTTATTACTTCATAAAATAATGGGAAATAATGAGGAGTTCAGCAAACCAGTAATTAATAGAAAACACGTTACAGTCACAGAGTTTACTTATTAAATTACAAAATCAAAGTAGAATTTATTGAAAAAGCTTTCATAAATTTAACATATTAAGAAATATTAAAATTAAAGTAGAAATGTATTCTAACTCCTCGAGAATGCTTTTAATAAAGATTAAATTAATAAACAATTAAAAAAGTAATTTTAAAACAAGAAAAGATTTTGAGTTGCTTAAAATTCTGATATTATTTCAAAACTTAAAATGATTTACTGAGGCAATGACCATAACCATTTTTTACTATCAGGAGAAAAAAACTCAAAATTAAAGTTAAATGACATGTGAAGATGGCTGTAACCTTGTTCCCATCAAATGCAAAACATCTATTATTTACTTGGCAAAAACTAAATACGAGATAACTCCATTACTATAAATTTGAATGTTTAGAAATAGCTAAATCAAATTGTGATGTTAAACAGTAAACACTATAACAGTAAAGTATTCTGAGCAATTAACCCTTCTGATGATACCAAAGTGCATGAGAGTTCCCTTGGTTCTATGATACAAACTTCTTGTTTTTAAAGTGATCTCTATTAAAACTTACCATAAAAAGTTCCTGTTAATTTATATTCCAAGCACCAGCTTAATAATAGCAATAAAATTATTTGGTTAAACTCTTTGTTATTTTAAAATTAAATACACTACAAAAGTAGTGTATTTCAACAGAATTATGGTAACAAAAGGGTTATATAATACAAAGAAAGTACATTTCAAAGCATGTTAAAATGAACCTTTATATCAGGAGATATATAAAAATCATGATTCTGATAGTTGGCTGAATTTAGACGAGTTGTTTATTACATATATGGAAGGTGGTCATCAAGCGATGATGATATTTGTTGTCTTTTCTCACTTTATCTTTTTCAAAAGCATGTTTCTTGATCTAGTTATCAGTGTATCTGGGAGAGAATCCTTTTGCATTTTTCATATAGGGGTTGTGAGTTGATATGGGTTGATATGATTCTGTATTTATTATAAGTGACATTAGTGAAGTGAAACTTAAAAACAAAAAATGAGGTTGTGAATTGCCATCAGTTCTATTGCATCCATATCCATTATAACCACAATCAACATCTTTTTCTTTTAAATTACCATAGGTGCAGGAGTGGCTGTGTGGTAAATAGCTTGCTTACCAACTGCATGGTTCCAGGTTCAGTCCCACTGTGTGGCACCTTGGGCAAGTGACTTCTACTATAGCCTCGGGCCGACCAAAGCCTTTTGAGTGGATTTGGTAGATGGAAACTGAAAGAAGCTCGTCGTATATATGTATATATATATATATATATGTGTGTGTGTGTTTGTCCCCCCACCATTGCTTGACAACTGATGCTGGTGTGTTTACATCCCCGCAACTTGGCGGTTCGGCAAAAGTGACCGATAGAATAAGCACTAGGCTTACAAAGAATAAGTCCTGGGGCCAATTTGCTCAACTAAAGGCGGTGCTCCAGCATGGCCACAGTCAAATGACTGAAACAAGTAAAAGGGGATGCTTTTAATTCTCAATCATCATATGTATATATATGGAAGATCCTGGAAAGTCTATCATCCAGTTTGAAAGTTATACCAATTACTGGCCACTACTGCATTGTACCAAAGATCCCACTGTCTCTGCCCAGAGTAAGAATAAAATATTGTAACAATTAAGGATTCAAAAGTCAACTACTTTTAAACTTCTTGCAGAAAGGCTTAAGAGATCCACAAACTGTGGATGTGTTCAATGAGCAGTTAAACCAATTTTTTACCTGTTCAAGCCATAGAAACCATGCTAAAGCTAACGCTGGAGCTCAATGCAGCTCTGTGGCTAACCAGATCCTACCAAACCATCCGGTCCATGTCAGGATGGAAAACAGATATTAAGTGATAATGATGATGATGATATCTACAACTATAGTAAATTCCATGATCAGCATCGTCGTCATCATCATCATCATCATCATCGTTGTTGTTGTCATTTTAATGGCTATTTTTCTATGGTTGCATGGATCAGATGAAAGTACAAAGAGGCAAAGTTTTTTTCTATAAACAGATGCCCTTCTTATAACTCAGAACTCTTGTTTCTATGTGAGGTAATAATCTCCCCATCTATTAAACAAGTAACAGCAGCGAGGCATACTTTATACAGGTAGCTGAGAACAAAGAACATCATTTAGAAAACATTATATTTAAAAAGATATGGCAACATGACAAGATATGTCAGGAAACCTGGATATACTTTTATGGTGGATTGCAAGCCAATGACACTAGCAAGAAGCTGCTGTTTACAAACCAACAAACACAAAGGGAATACACAAAAGCATACACATGTACACACCCATCCGCATGTGTGTACATGTGTATGGAAAAGACATTACATCATGATGATATACACACATGTACACACATATACATACAACATATAATAATAAAGTAAAACCAAATAGTAATATTTTTAATACATTTAATACACATGTTTCTGATAATTACGCAAAAGAGAAAAAGATTCATATCTTGCCTAAACACCTCCTTCATTTAATACAAATCAAATAAGTCTTAACTAAAGAAGGATTTATGTAGGAGATGAATTCTTTTCTCTTTAATTATCTGAAACACATGTATTAAATACATTCAAAATGTCAATATTTTGTCTGACTTTATTATATGTTTTATGACTCCAAGCCATTACAGGTGAGCCTGTCCCTAATCCATTTACAGATATTCTAACAAGGAATTGTAATGGTTTGTTCTACTGGACCCCAGTTGAGAAAGAAGTTGTGAAGAACACAGCTAATTGTCTAATCATTCTTATTTAAAGTAAAAAAATAAAAAATAAAAAACAACAACAGCAGTAGTGGGTCAGTTAATTTGGCTTTAGGTTGAAAATCATCATCATATCTTTTATATTTGGAATTTAAATTCCAAATGAACACTGGGCAATGACTACATGAATGACCTGTAAAGTTACGCTTATAATCCTCAAGCATGCATGCATGTATGTATGTATGTATGTATGTATGTATGTATTGGCCCAGTTGCTGTGGAATCGTGCCAGTGACCAGATTGTTGTTAGTGCAACAACAAATTTGACACAAAATAATAAATGATTAAGTGAAGCAAACAGTTTTTGTGCTTTTGAATGGCTAAAGTGTCTTTCATACTGTTATTGCTAGATATTTATATAAATAAATATTTGCAAGATCAGCATAAGTTCTGTATCAGCTTAGTATTGAAATGCAAGAAACATACAGTAATAGCTCATGTTTTTAAGTTAACCTAAATAAGCAAGTGAAATAAAAACAAATATGTTTTGTCACACTGAAAAACAAGCATGTACATTTTAACAGGTTAGAAATTATTTGAGCTGTAAATTTAATAATTTCAGTAGATACAATATAATATCACAAGAAAATTTTTTAAAAGACTTCTGTCTTATGATGTAAATCACTGTATGCTACATGCTAGAAATATTAAAAATTTGTTGTTCTTTACTACCAAAATTCCTTTATAAATCTAGAAAAAAGTAAACTTTGCAATTGAAAAACAAGAACACCAGTAAATATTCAAGTAGTCACCAAAATACAAATTAGCACAAAAGTCCATAATAACTAATAAAATGTCTGATTAATTTGCCATGCAATTCAGTTAGTTGGAATGGTAAAGACAAATCTATCTGACCATAAATTGCAGACTAAAAACTGGTTTTGGAAGGGGAAGCAGTCAACTTTTAGTTAATTTACCGTCATTTATACATTCAGAAGCAAGAAGCTGACATATGACATATCAAATTTTATGTATCTAGAAATTGTTGGTTAAAATAATAATTTAATAAAGAGTAACATGAATAAATATATACAAAGTTGATTATGTGAGATGTATAAAAATTATTTCTTATTTTGACAGTTATGTTAACCATTTTTTTTTTTTCAAAAAAAAAAAAAAATGTTCCATTCATTCTGATCTCACTTCAATTTTCACAACATTAGCAAGGATTTACCATTTACAGCTCCTATTTTTATACACATAAAACAAAAGTTTTAAATCCTATTCAAAAATGCAGTTACGGAACACAGACAATCAAACCACTACACAAAAGTCTGCCAGTGCTGCAGAAAAGAGTTCCATTGCCTCATCTTATCTTAAAATTCCACATTGAGATGATTATCCTGCAAATATATTTTTCTTGCCCACAAATAAATACTGGGACTTCTTTAATGCCCATCACCAAACTCTAGGTGCATTAATGAGATGGAGGCTGAAATAAAAAATATTAAGAAAAAAAAAAAAAATACAACACAAGCAGATAAGCAAATACATTTACTTCAGAAGTCTAATCTTCCTAAAATTAATCCATTGAAGTTGTTTACATGACACACACTAATACCAGTTATAGAAGTCTAAGAACTCTTAGATGCCACACCATATGTCATCCATATTATCTACAAAATAAAGGATGGGCAACCAAAATGTCAATGACAAAGAGACATTGGTAACCACCACACTGTCCAACCCAAAAGAAATAAAATCAAGATGTCACAAATTCTCTCAATAAAATGTAAGATAGAAATGCTCTTGTAAAAAGATAGAAAAGATCCTGGATTCATCACTGTGATTGCAAGTAATAATTATTAAAAAAATAAATAGAAAATTTAATGAACGCAGACCAATTTAGAATACATGTCATTGCATATTAAATGAAAGATATTTCTCATAAAAGCTGTAAATGAAAGAAAAAAAAAACAGATAATATAAAAAAGAAGAGAAAAACAACAATATTTTTTCAAATATAAATTGTGTATGGAAGTTGGTAAGGTTCTAAACATTGTGAGTATTTGTTTATAAATAATTGGTCTAAATGCAAGCAGAATAGGACTTAAGTCAATAAGAGAATGATAGAGATAATGACTCATTTCCAGATGAAATACATAACATTCTCATAAATGTTATCAGATTTCATTTAAGCATCAACCAAACCACCAACACCTCTTGAAACTTGCTGCTTAGTGAAAGAAAAGAAATTTGAAAAAAAAAAAAGAAAATCTACAAATATTTCTCAGTAATGTGTTTACGTGTGTGTGTGTGTGTGTATCTATTCTTTATTCTTTTACTTGTTTCAGTCATTTGACTGCGGCCATGCTGGAGCATCGCCTTAAAGGGTCTTTTAGTTGAAAAAATTGACCCCAGGACTTATTCTTTGTAAGCCTAGTACTTAATCTATCAGTCTCTTTTGCCAAACCACTAAGTTACAGGGATGTAAACACACCAACATCAGTTGTCAAGCGATTGTGGTGGGACAAAGACAGAAAGACAGACAGACACACACACACACATATATACACATATTGAACTGCACTCTTCAAAACTTCCACTAAGAATAAATACAAGGTAAAATGACTACCTGTTTTTATTGCAAGTTTATCTTACCCTCCTCCGACTTTTAGTTCATGCAATTGAAAAAACATCGCATTATTTATGGATGACCCAATATCATTATTATTCATATATATATATATATATATATATATATATATATTCTATCGAGGTGCAGCAATATCAAAGGAAGGCCAATTGGGAAGATAATTTTTGTGTGTGGAAAATGCTCAGAAGCAATAAACACTGAAAATGTGCATGGGAAAAAACTACAAGTAGTTGATAACTTCCATTACCTAGGTGACCAAGTTAGTAGTGGATGTGGATGCTCTGAAAGTGTAGCTGCTAGAGTAATGATAGCCTGGGCAAAGTTCAGTGAGCTCCTACCTCTGCTGGTGACAAAGGGCCTTTCGCTCAGAGTAAAAGGTAGACTATGACACATGTATGTGAACAGCTATGCTACATGACAGTGAAACATGGGCTGTGACTGCTGAGGCCATACGTAAGTTTGGAAGGAATGAAGCTAGTATGCTCTGCTGGATGTGCAATGTCAGTGTGCATACATGACAGAGTGTAAGCGCCCTGAGAGAAATGCTTGACATAAGAAGCATCAGATGTGGTGTGCAAGAGAGATGACTGCGCTAGTATGGTCATGTGTTGTGAATGGAGGAGGACAGCTGTGTGAAAAAGTGTCACACCCTAGCAGTTGAGGGAACCTGCGGAAGAGGGAGACCCAGGAAGACCTGGGATAAGGTGGTGAAGCATGACCTTTGAACATTGGGCCTCACCGAGGCAATAACAAGTGACTGAGACCTTTGGAGATATGCTGTGCTTCAGAAGACCCGGCAAGTCAAGTGAGACCATAGCCGTGGCCTATGCCAGTGCTGTATAACCAACCCATTTAAGAGTACCCTTCAATCATTAGACAATAAACTATGCTTGCAAAGACCTGTTGAGGCAAGTGAAATCGCTGTCATGGCCAATGACAGTACCACCTGTGCCAGTGGAACATTAAAAGCACCATCCTAGCATGGCCACTGACTGGTTCCCGTGCCAGTGGCACGTAAAAAAAGCACCATTCGAGCTTGGTCATTGCCCCAGTGCCGCTGGACTGGCTCCTGTGCAGGTGGCATATAAAAAGCACCATTTGAACGTGACGGATACCAGTACTGCCTGACGGGCTCTCATGTCAGTGGCAAGCTGGAGATCTGCATCAGGTTCCAGTCTGATCTGACATGGTTTCTGCAGCTGGATGTCCTTCAAAACGCCAACCACTTTACTGTGAGTGCATGAGTGCCTTTGCGTGACACTAGCATGACTATTCTTTGACATGGTGCCAGCACAGGATTCTTGCAGGTCAACCCTTTTTACCAGGGAAAGTGACCTTAACACTTCTGTTGTGGAGTACAGGCCTTCTTATATGTATATACACACACACAAATATATATACATACATATATATGTGTGTGCGTGTGTATATATATATATATATATATATATATATATAAGGTTGAGGAGGGTATTGGATTTAACCAAACCCAAGAGGATACAGGTAATACCGAGTAAGTGCTGTATACCGACTAGTTTGCCCCAGTCGTTGTATGAACAGGATTGGGGATTATAAGTCGTATATTACCGTGTGTATGTGTAAATATATAAAAATAAAAAGATAAAGAGAGCAATGGTAAGGTTGGAGAAGTATTTTATGGATAGAGTCTTACAGCTGTTTCTGGGAAGATCCAGTACTTCCCTTCATCAGAGACAGAAAAAATAAAGTAATCTATTATTATATCTATAGGCGGATATTTTTAGTATGAAGTGGTAAAGAGTGTGATGTGCTGAAAAAAGAGAGAACAGTACTTGAAGTGTAGTTTCATTCCAGTAGCAAAAATCCATGTAGAAATCCGTGTAAAGCAATCCTTATGGGGACATCCATTTCCGGATTATCCCCATAAGGATTACTTTACACGGATTTCTACACGGATTTTTACTACTGGAATGAAACTACACTTCAAGTACTGTTCTCTCTTTTTTCAGCGCATCACACTCTTTACCACTTCATACTAAAAATATCCGCCTATGGATATAATAATAAATTACTTTATTTTTTCTGTCTCCGATGAAGGGAAGTACTGGATCTTCCCAGAAACAGCTGTAAGACTCTATCCATAAAATACTTCTCCAACCTTACCATTGCTCTCTTTATCTTTTTATTTTTATATATTTACACACACACACATATATATATTTATATATATATATATATATATATATATATATATATATATGGCTCAAAATACAGATTAGAAAAACAGCCGGCAGCTGATGAAGGGTCATTCTTTGTGTTGTTTGTCTTGTTTTCCATTTGATTCTTTCGTTGTTCGCAAAAAAAAGTTCATATTCCATGATCTCATACTTCGTATGTTTTGTTGTTTACGTTTTGTGATGTCCTGTGCTCACATATGCATATGTATATACGTATACATGTAAGTATGTACGTATACATATGTATATATGCATAAATATATATATATATTTATATACATACCTAAGCATGTATTACACACATAGGTACATATACCCATATATGCATTATACAAACACATGCACATGTACTCCACATATACACATAAATATATGCAACAGACAATATATATATATGCAACAGACAATATATATATATATATATATATATATATATATATATATATATATATATATATATATATATATTTATATATATATATATATATATATACACACACACTCACACATATAAAGTGTGTAACAGTAATGAGTATTCTTTTGTATGTCGTGTGTGTGGGGGGGGTCTCGTTTTTACGTATGTGGGTGTTTCCAGATACTACCTGATGATGATAATATATATATTTTGATTTTCATTGTTTCCATTGTGACATAATCAGAGCAAATTACATTTGATCATGGTATATAACTTCCCATTTCATACCTGTGGTTATTTTGTTTTAAGTCCCAGAGGTGTTTTGGACAGGGAGATTGCATCTGTTTTGTGTAATGCTCAGAATGTGCATGTATCTGTCTTTAAGGGTTTGGCTAGTAGTACCAATATAGATTCTTTTCTGCTTGTCCTTCCTGTAAAAGTGTTGCTCTAAAGACTGTGATAGATTATAAGCAATCTCTATGTAGTGGGAATATCTTAGCTTTTATGCACCTGCATCTTTGTTCAGAGTGTTGTGTGTGTAGTGGCATTATAAATTAGTGATTACATGGTACGTGTTTTTGTGCAGCTATAGCAGACTTTTGTGTGTGTGTGTGTGTGTGTATATATATATATATATATATATATATATACACACAAGTAAAGTTTCCACTCATTTACTAACTTATTTTGCCTAAAATTTTTGTTGCCTCTTGCATCCTTTTCTATAGTCTTTGACTGTCCATTATCCGAGCTGCATTCTTTTTGTTTGTTTGTGTGCATGTATGTGCACGAACACATGTATGTATGTAAGTGTGTGTATGCATGTATGTTCGCGTATGTGTGTGCATATGTGTATATGTATGTGTGTATGTTTGTATGTATATATTCTGCATGTTCATGTTTGTATACTTTTATGTGTGTGTGTGTGTTTGGATGTGTGTGTGTGTACCTTTGTCTCCTTGTGTGTGCATGTCTGAGTGTGTCTGTGTATGGGTTTTTGTGACTGTGTACTGTGTCTGTATGTATGGATGTGTGTCTCCATATGTGACCTTGTATGAAGTGAAGTGTGTGTATATGGTCACATGTTTCAGTCTACATTTCCTACTGTAGTAGGTAATCATACCCCCATACAGTTTATATTTATATACAGGTAGAATAGTTAGTGGCCTGTTATGTAGATGTATATGCGTGTGTGTGTGTATATATATATGTATACGTATATGCATGTGCACATGTATGTAGGCAAATGGATATAAATGTAAACAGGTAGACATACAGATTGATAGGTACATAGGTAATATGAACAGACAAGCACACATACACACATACATATGCAAACAAAGATTGAAACACGTGACCATATACACATACACTTCATTTGACACAAGGATACACATGGAGACATACATCCATACATACAGACACAGTACATATTCACAAAAACCCATACATAGACACACTCAGACATGCACACAAGGGGACAGAGGTACACACACACATAAAAACACACAAAAACATGAATATACAAAATACATACATACAAACGTACACATATATATACATATATACATATGCACACACACACACACACACAAACATGCATACACATGCTTGCATGCATGCATGCATACATGTGCATGTGCACACACATGCGCACAAACAAACAAAAAGAATGCAGCTCAGATAATGGACACAGACAATGGCTATTGAAAAGGTTGCAAGATGCAATGAAAATTTTAGGAAAAATAACTAAGTAAATGAGTGGAAACTTTACTGGTGAGTGTGTTAAATAATGAGGCACTAAATGAGAATGACTCTCCCCAGACACAACAATATATATATATATATATATATATGTATGTATGTATGTGTGTATGTATATCACATATGAGTGCATATGTGTGTGTGTGTGCATGCATGTATGTTGCACATGATTGCATATATATAAATACATACACACATATGTATACAGACATACCCACATCAATACTGCTAGCAACAATGGCCAACTATAAACATTAGCACCTTTACTCCTAGCACCAACATGATTCTCTCATTAAAACCACAAAAGCCACCAACCACATCCCCATCATTAGTCTGTTTTTCTTTATATCTTCATAATAGCTGTGTTTACGTGAAAAGTGTCCAGAACTTTGATGCCAATAGTGGATAATTTTTAATTCATTTTAAATCTATATCCATTTGATAACACTAATTGTGACTATAACAAGCAGCTTCAACCATATTTTGTTTTTTATACAGCTACAGTTATCAAGAAAATGCAATATAAAAAAAAAAACCTTCAGGTGATTCAAAACTAAGAAAGTATCCAGTGTATTTTTTTGTGGCTATGCTTCAAAGAACTAGTGATATAACATTGCATTTCAGGGCATAGTTATATTCTTTCTTTGGTGGTTATTTCTAAGATTTATCTTAATTGGAATATTTACTTGAGATTTTCTGCTTGATTGTATTTAGGTTTTTTCTTTTCTTTCTTTTTTTTTTGGTGTTGATAATCTGTTCATTTAACAAAAATCTCTAGGTAATTTTAACTAGATTTTAATGATAATTTATTTGCAATGTATTTCATTTTAATTTGGCTTTGTGGAAATTTAAGAAATGTACACAGATATCAGACATGATAATATGGATCACCACCCAATTTAAATTGGTATATCTATTTTAATAAGTGCAACCTATACACCAAGATTAATGATGGAGGAACTATTGCATCGCAAAACCTTTACTTACATATTTTTACAAAGAATAATAAGAATGAAGCTATCTCCTATGTAGTTACATTTAACTTTTTTCTTCTGGGAGATGCCAAAAGAGCATTCGGCTATGAAGCTGATGCAGTCAATTTTTCTAAGAGATTAGGTAAATATATTTTCATCACTTGAGTTACTTTTATATTTATCATATTCATTTAAAGTAGAGAGACAAGGAAAGTTATTTCCTAACGCAAATTGTTTAAATTCTATAACAGTAAACTTTACACTGTACAACCATATGGCAAAAACCAGTCTCAACCAATGTTCTGATCAAAAAGATTTTCTTTTCACAAATCCATTAAAATATTGTAATACTTACTGCTATTCGTACTAGGTGTTGAAGTAGTTGGTTGATGAGGTTGAGAAATATTTTGGTTTCCAGTTTGTCTCTCTACTCCGGGTTTTGGTGGACTTGTTGATGGAGGCTGCACATTTCGTGAGTCAACTAATTGCTCTTTTGGTAACAATGTTGGTAAATCCTCAAGGGAAGGAGGTTGTTTTAAATTCTATATGGAAAAAAAAAAAAATGGAAGGTAAATCTAACTATAATACAATAAGCAAAAAAGTAGAATTGATAATGATTTTTATTATTATAAAATCTTTCATGAAGTAACTTTTAGCCTTCATATGTACTAATAATATATTAGACTTCATTTTAATATCTTTGCCAAAGCAGAACGAACCAAGTAAGATAAAGATACCTCTTCATCTAGAAAATAAGAATCTGTGTTCAGACCTAAAATACTACAGGTACAAAAATCACTATCTTATGATATTTAATATTTGGATTCCCAAAATAATGTGTTTTCCATGCTAGGGTCTTAAGAAGACATATTCCAACATGGGAAACATAATGTAGGATAAAAGAGTGAAGGTGCTTATATTCAGACTTTGAACTGTAAAATACTGTCAACAATCCACAATAAACAACAAAGAAAACCCTATAAATAATCAACAGTAATTCTAGCAACATCATCATCATTTAACGTCTGTTGTCCATGTTGGCATGGGTTGGATGGTTTAACCAGGAATGGCAAGCTGAGGGGCTGCACCAGACTCTAGTCTGATTTGGCATGGTTTCTACAGCTTGATACCCCTCCTAACACTAACCACTCCAAGAGTGTAACAGGTGCTTTTATGTGCCACTGGCACATAAGTCAGTTACAAGACACCAGTATCTGCCACGACTACAATTTTACTTGGCTTGATGGGTCTTTTACTCAAAAACAGCATATTACCAAAGGTCTCGTATATTTGTCATTGCCTCATCAATTAAAAAAAAACTAACAAATATAGACAGTAAGGGAGTTTGTCAAAACCAACAGAAATCAAGACAAACATAACATAACTAGCACAGATAGACCAATTTCTCATAAAAATTATTATAATAGAGATAAAAACTCAAAGTTAATTACTTGATTTAAACATATAGTAACAGTTTTGTTTCATCATTTACAAAAACACCTTTTAAGTGCAAAACTTTTTAGTTATGATACTGCTGTAATGCTTAATCTATAATATAAATTGAAGTTGGCCGAGCGTTGTATTCTTTCTTGTGTAATATAAATTGGACATGGGCGACCGTTGTATTCTTTCTTGTCTTGAGGTTCACAACCAAACGGCTGGGTGGATTTGCCTGAAAAATGGCACACATGTGGAGACGGGTGTATAGATTGGAATGTGGTTTGTATTTTTTTTCTAGCCCCCATAGTTACCGAGAAAATCGATTAAAACTTTTTCTAATGGAATTCCCCTGTTTGTTCAGCCATTAAAACAACCCGTTGCTCACACAGCCAGCATATACCATTTCGCTAGCAACAAGGGGAGTACAGGATGACAGTCAACCAAAAGTTTCGCTATGCTGTCTCTCTTCTTTCACCTCTTTGTGGGGTTAATAATCTTAATCTTTAGTTACAGTCTCTCATTCAAACTACATAACAGGCAGAATTGTCGGATTAAAACAGTAGGGTGTTTTGAGGGAGATTTGGCTGCTATTTCTACCAGGTCTAGCTACCATGTAGAGGTCTGAACTTAATTTTCATTCACATATTTGCATTTCAAAAATTTCATATAATCTTTTCCATAAATCAACTATCGTAAAAATACACACACACGACCATTTCATATATCTTCTTTCAATTTCTGCTCTCTGCAAATAAAATTTTTACGGATACAACTGCTTACAAAAATAGGGATTAATGTATAGTCTTAACAGTAAAGGGAGGGGAGTATTTTTAGTAGATTGTTGCCACACTGTGACAATATTATCCATTTTGTGATAAAAAAGAAACATTCAAAAGGTTTCAGAATTCTGAGAAGGATCTTACAGAGTAAAATTAATGATAAGACATAGAGCTTTGTGCCAAATTTTACTATAATTTTGTCATGAAAATTTTAAAAAACATTTCAAGTCAAATATTTCAGAATCCCTCATCCGCAATGCTTGAAGTAAAAACAGAGAAAACACTATAGTAGATGATCTGAAAAGAAACCTTTGTCTCATGGATCATTGATCAACCCCCGCTCAATCTTATCCAACGGCTGGTAATAGGAAGGTGATCCAGCTGCATGAACCATGCAAAAGCAGACACTGGAGACTAATAACATTTTCAAGTATATCAAATATTGTCCAACTCTCCAACCCATGCCAGCATGGAACATAGGCATTAAATGATGATGATGATGATGATGATGATGATGATGATGATGTATGGAAATTGTTTTTGGTGGCAAAACAAAAATCTTTTCTGGTAATCAAAAAAGGAATACTTCATTTAACACATTCTTAAAAATTCTGAAATGAACAGCACACAACTTTAATCTAGTTGCAATAAGTTCATTTTATATAACATCTCTTCTCATAAAATACCATTATTTTAAAATTTAAAATAATTTCTGAACCGTTAATAAAATGAGATAGAACAAAATGGGTGAAATTAAGAAAACAATAAATAAATAAATAGCGGAGCTGTTAAAGAAGATGCATATACTGTCAATAAGTCACTTGCACAAGTCTCAAGTGTCACCAATTCAACTGCATGCTATACCACAGCAATTAACAATA
>NC_142937.1:32399115-32421615 GCF_046866305.1 Octopus bimaculoides
TAGATATATTTTTATGAAAATAAATATGAATAATAATATAATTTTGTTGTAATATTACAGCATATTACATATAATTCATGTACATTGCATATCAAGTATTACTATAGAAGGAGTTTAGTGTGTACACAAACACACACACACACACGTTTGTTAATCGCATACATTTAAAGACATATACATTTAAAAAAAAATCTCTTTATAATATTGTTTTATAAAATCTAATTGTATATATTTTATACACCCCCGAGTGTGTGTATATATATATATATATATATATATATGAATGTATACACGTATATATTAATATATTAATACATATGTGTGTGTGCATATATATGAGGTGTGGCTGTGAGGTAAATTTTACTAAGTATTAATTTCCCTGTGTTCTGTGTCTGTGTGTTTGTGTTTTGTTCAATCTATCTTAAAAAAAAAACTATTATTACCTTTCTGGTGTATATCCAGTTCCTTCCTACATAAATTATGAGTAATGCACCCAGGTATTGCCCAGGTGTTATGACCTACAGCCACATTGTATTATTTGTTCCTTTCTTATGGGCAGAATCGACACACGAGGAGTATGAAGCAAACAACTCTTCCTTATAAACATGTTTTTCGGTCATTTTCTGAAGAACAACGTTGCAGTTTCCATCTGCCAAATTCAGTCACAAGTCTGTGGTTGGCCTGGGGCTATAGTAGAAAACACTTGCCCAATATACCATGCAGAGGGACTGAACGTGGAACCATGTGGTTGGAACACAAACTTCTCAATCACACAGTCATTCTTGCACCTAATGTTGTGTGTGTGTGTGTGTGTGTGTGTGTGTGTGTGTGTGTGTGTGCGTGTGTTTAGATTTGTTGTTAAATTGTGCATGGTGTTCTACACTGTCTCAAACTTAGCAGTTCATCAAGCAGAGATACAAATAAATGCCAGATTGAAATACATACTGAGGTCAGTATGATCAATTAAATTTTTGAAGGTGATACCCCATCATGGCAACAGTTGAAAGACTAAACCCAGTAAAATAATGTTTAAAGACTTAATGGCATCGAATTTAAGGTAATGGATTACTAGCCACAAGATAATGAGTACAAAAATTTGTATTGAATTTCCACTCTATACAATAACACTATATATATATGTACATCCCAGTCTACTTGACTTCCAACAATTAACAATTGTAATTTGAAAGATGTCCAGATTTCTTAAAAAATTACTGTGCAAAATATTCTGAGAAAAAGCACTTTTTGTCACAACACACACACACACACACACACACACACACGTGTCTCTGTGGTAACTTGAGCTGCTACAAATAGCAACCAAATCTCTCTTAAAGCATACCTTTCATCAAAAGAAAGACACATATTTACAGTATTTCAGGAAGGAAAAAAAATCTATGCAATGGGTCTGCTTCAGAGGCATCTCTGGGCTGAACAAAACACAGACAAACATACTTCACATTGATAAATTATCTACTAAATAATACTAATAAAGTTGACGGTATATCTTCGAAGTTTCATTCCCTGGTAAAACTCCATGTATTTTGAACACTTTCTCATTATGCCCTATCTAAGACATAAAGATTGTTCAGGCAGAGTTACTTTCCTTAGCTAAAGACCTAAAAATTGTGCGACCCATCCTCATTTACAAGTTTATTCTTGTAGTAAAAAAGGAGTGGTGCAAAAAACATACTTTATTTGGTAACCGAAAGATTACTGAATCTTTTGGTACCTCATATGTCAAAATTGGCAACTCAGTTTTTGAATCCATAAGGAACATAGACACACACAGAAACACTGTTTTATATATTAAGATAAATACAAAAGGTATGTAATAACACATACACACTTACAAACAAAATTATAAACAAACACACATGTGCTTGTATCATTTCACTAAACGTATACAATAGACAGCAATGTTACTTATTGCTTGCCCATCCCATGTCAGAATTCAAATATATGTATCTTTGCTTATCTTATTATAGCTGCATGAATTTCTGTAACTTTTTTATTGAGGTTAATATTTGCTTATTTCTTCTTTCATCTTATCTTTCTCATGATGGTTATTATCTTATATTTCAATTTTTAATCACTATTACCATATAACTACATATTTTGATCACATCATCATCATCATCTTAATGGCCCCTTTCCCATGCTTGTATGGGTCAGACAAAGTTGAGTGAAACAGACCTTCTTATGACTGGATGCCTTTCCTGTCACCAACCCTCACCTGTTTCCAAGTAGGTTAATAATATTTCCCCATAGCCAGACATGTTCATGCAGAATACTGGAAATAAATGATACTGCTTGTGTGACAGTAACAATCATTTTAGAACTATTACACAAGATTAAAACAAGGAGACAAATACACACACACACAGAAAAGACATATTTCAGATTCTGCCAACCAAATCCACTCACAAGGCTTTGGTTGGCCCCAGGCTATAGTAGAAGACACTTGCCCAAGGTGCCATACAGTGAAACAGAACCTGGAACAATGTGGATGGGAAACCACCTTTTTACCACACAGCCACGCCTGAGTTTATATGTATATTTATATATATTATTTAGAAAACACTTGTATAGTAGAAAACACTTGCCCAAGTGAGGTTGAACTTCGAACCATGTGGTTGGAAAGCAAACTTCTTACCATATAACCATGTTTGTGCTTCTCGCATAATTTTATGTTTCTGGTAAGGCTTTTTTTAAATACTATTATAAAAATATACATATTTCAACAAGGATAGATTATATTTTAATACCCAAATAAAGTAATCACACTGTTCAAATTTTCTGTTATGATCTGATAGTGTTCAAAAGATTACTGTTAATTAAAAACATGCCTAATTATTTATAAACATACACATAAATGCTTGCAGCTGTACATATATAAATACACACACAAACATATACATACACGCACACAAACATATACATACACACACACACACACATATATATATACATACACATACATATGTATGTATATCATCTTCCTTGTTACCATCTTTTTAACATCTGTTTTCCATGATGCCATGGGTTGGATGGTTTGACAAGTTCCAGTGAGCCACAGGGAAACATTGTGCTCCATGTCAGCTTTAGCATGGTTTCTACAACTGGATGCTCTTGCTGATGCCAGTTACTTTACAGTACATACTGAGTGATTTTTTTCTTGTCACTGGCACTAGTGAGGTTGCTAAGTAATTTGCAAGACAAAAAAGAAGAAGAAAAGAGGGGGAAAAAAAAAGGAAGAAAAACCTCTTGACTTAAGTGGTAGAGTATTTGAGAGGGTGGAGAGGAGATTTTATGCCTGAGACTAGCATAGGTGTCTTGCTGAAGAGAAGATACATGGGTGCTCCACATTTATATAAGGTTGTGATAGAGTATCTAGGAAAAAGTGGAGATGGGTTGTCAGAGCAAAACCCACAGGAAGCAAGAGATGACAAGGGCAATGGATTAGGGGGGATAGTGACAGAGAGTTAGATATTGGGGTAGAGGCAAATGCAATGAGTGTGTGGGAGGGGGGCTTGATAGGAAATATCAGTATGGACAGGGAGTAGGAGGAGAGAGATAGGAGTGGCTCAGGAATGATAGTTCAAGGAATAGAAGATGATGAGTAAGGCATAGGAGCAGTGGGGAGGGAGATGTAGAAGCAGATAAAGGGTAGTTATAGTGAGTGGGTGTGGTGGCAGACAAAAAAGGGCACTATGAGTGATAACAGATATGGAAAGTGTTAAAATGAAACATGGGAAAAGAAGAGGAGGGGCAATAGAATGTAGCAGAGAATATTGCTGGTATAATGCTCTGTTTGAAGTTCATGTAGCCACAAATATCCCAGATAAATTCTTTATAGCCCCCAAACAAATATTTTTCCCTTTCAAACAGATATAGAAAGATATTCAATAAGCATACTGTAAAATTTGCATACACCACCACATCTAATATAGCTGATATTATAGCAGCTCACATCACAAGAAAATTGAAAATCTTTGAAGCAAAAGAAAAGAACTAGTCCTTACTATGAACTTTTAAAACAGTCTGGATTCACTTTTAATGAAATGAGTATATCTAGTCCAGAGGAAGTGAGTGTTAATATGTAACATGTATCTAGTCAGAATACAGTGAGTGTTAATCTACTAATGTTTCGTGTAGAGAATAGTATTAATGCTAATATAATAAATGGAAACTTCTATAACTATAGGCTGAATGAACTATGTAATTGTAGGAACTGTAATAATTGCCTCTTGGTCAACTGAGGAAAAATATAGTTTATAAATGTTCTCTAACACACTTGGAATAGTATATTGTTACATAGGCTACATAATCCCAACTCCATAATCACACTTCCTTGAATAGAAAAGAAAATGTTACGTCATTAAGAAATTTCTGTGGAAACTCAAGGAGGATAATGTTAAATATTTTATCAAGTGGTCTATAATAGAAAGTACTTCCTCATATCATGGAGAGAATTCTCTGTACACTTTGTACTTTGTACCTGGAGAAAACTCTAGAACTCCTCGAATGTAACTCCAACTTAAAAAATAAACAATGAATTTTTGATTCAATGCTCACATTTATACAGTAGAACATTCTTAGCATTTGCAAACAGAAATCTTAAATGATTAGCTTGCACTGGTATAAACAGATAAATTCAATACCCTAGTTAAGCTAACATTGAACCCACCCATAATAATATACGAAATACTCCCCCAACTAACCTGAATTAGGGATAATTAATTTGATACTTGGTTCATATTCTATTGAGCCCTCTTCCTCATTTTTGTTTTACCAATTTGCTTATAAGCACTCCTTTCCTTACTATTTTGAAATTCATCCCGATTGCCAATTATTTTCTATAATTTTTACAACTAGAATAATGTGGTTTATCCTTTCTTTAGAATATATTTTATTTAATAGAATTCTTTTTAACTGCTGGTAATATGATTTATTTTCTTTTAGTATATTTTATTCAATGATTGCAAACTTGAAATTCCCAAATAATCCAAATAAGCAATGTTTTTCCAGCATGCACATGCTTGCGCACATGCACACACACATTCATTATATATATATATATATATATATATATATATATATATATATACATACACAAGCATATATATATATACATACATCTATACTATTAAATGCACTCAAAGACATATATAAAAATATATGTATACGTATAAATAATACAAAAAACATATATAAATTATAATACAGAAAAAAATTTAGTCACCATAAGATAATTGAGGATCAAGTATAAAAGTGTAAACTATTCAGACAAGTACAAATTGAAAGAAATTTATAAGGAATTGTTAAAGAATGTACACAAATAGGGGAAATAATGAATAGAAAAACAAGTAGATGATCAAATAATGCAATTCCCTTTATAGATCAGGTTAAACAGTATAATTAAAAACATTAAAACTGACAAATAAGAAAACACATTTACCTACACATTTGTACATACATATGTAAATACCTATATACACATGCCCATATGTACATATATATATATATATATATATATATATATACACACACACACACACAAACATACACACACAGTTCTCTCTATATACATGCATTTATACAAGTGTATTTGAGCCTGAAGGATTGCATGGAGACACAAGACACTATATAAATCTGCTGAATTATTGTGTTTCCATGGCATGAGACTATTACTAGTTCATATTTAAAAAAGCCCTAGTCACTCATATAGTCAATCAAGTTGTGCAGCACAGTATCATACCCAGTGAGTGGTATAGCAGCATTACAATCAACTGCAACTAGGGTAATGGAGATACCTTAGACAGAGGTAACTACAGAGGTATTAAAATTGCTGGACCAACTAATAAATGATATAGAAAGGGTCACAGCTGAACTAATTAGAAAGAAAGTTAACCTAAATGTAATGCAGTTTGGCTTTGTGGTCAGGAAGAAACACAACTGATGCTATCTTCCTTGTAAAACAACTACAGGAGAAGTATTTAGTAAAATATAAACTGCTGAACCTGGCATTTGTTAATTTAGAGAGAGCCTTTGACAGAGTCCTCTGCTCTTCCATCTGGTGACTACAGTGGAAGCTAGGAGGGTTGATGAATGGGTTTGTAATGGTCAAACCCATTGCAAAAGATATAATGTAATTTACAAATGCACTGTCTTTAATCTATTGCACAACTCTACAGCCATATACAGAGGATCAACCAAAAATTTTAAGCAACGATATGCTGCTCACCTTCACTCTTTTAGATACTATAAACATAGTAAATCTACAACACTCGTCAACCACATACATCATCTCAAACATACAAATATACCCTGTATATATAAAACCATAGAAACTATGTCAGAGCAGGCAAGAGAGCTTGGCACAGCCATCTGACTTGCCAGCATGTTAAACCATCCAACCCATGCCATCATGGAAAACAAATAGATAGATAGACAACATTATTTAATGATATCTATCTATCTATATATATATATATATATATATATATATATATATATATATAAAATAAAATAAAAACAGATGAATGGATTATATGGCATTGTTACAATGTTTTATTGAGAGAGAATTTATTATGATATAATATTGTACTTCCAGGTATATAAGATGCAACATCATTAAGATTATGCAATATGTTATACTCTTCAGGCTTCACCATAATGTAGGTAGGTAAATAATTGATATGCCATCAGATTAACATGTCTAACAACATGTAAACACCCAAAGCAAGAAATACCAACAGTTCAGATATGGTAAAGGGTGGGAATATATCCAGTCAATCAAAACCATAGTTCAATTAAGCTTCAAGAGAAATTGACAACAAAAATGGGAAGAACAAAAAAAAAAAAAAAAACAGAAGAAAAGTTGAATGGCAATATATTCACTCCATCTCTCATTAAACCTAATGACTCTAATTAGAATCACACACTAGCAACAAAAAATGATTATCTTTGGAGAGTGGCACCAAATTCAAACTCTGACTCCATCAATGCTTTAAAGTAAGACTCAGACACCATTTGCAAAAGAGATAATGTATTAAATAAAATTGTGCAGCATATTTGAAGGAATGGAATATACAGGTAGATAAGATATGCACTGTTTAATTATTTTCTTAAATTTAATACAAACTAAAGTCTTCAGTTTAATTATCACAGAATAAATGAAATGAATACACTAGATTTAATTAAGAGTGATGATGCTAATTAGTGTATAGATAAAATATATCGAGGATTAATGCATAAAGATTTAAGAATATTTCCCAAAGAAATTCAGCAGAGAGGCACACAGAGAGAAGAAAAAAAAAGAAAGGAAAGAATTAACTCATTGAGGTAGCTATAACAATTGCAATAGTATTAACTGAATAAAGTAAAATAGAATACAATAAACTGATAAGGGAAAGAAAAGACAAAATATGACTGGCACGCACATAATCAAACATGAGCAAATTAAGTCTAAATACTTAGTTATAAGTTTTAATTGTATCCAATTCATAAAAATATAAACTTAAACTAGTTTAATTGCTGTAAATTTCTAATAAATCTGTAAAACAGTTATTTTGAATCTATGAGCTAAAATTATTGTAATCACCAGGGCAAGTGGAACCAATATCTATACCAAAAAAAAAAAAAAGAAAAAGAAAACTACCTAATTAGAACAATACTGCCCTATTTATTATAGACTAGCAAAGATACCCAGTGTTGCTCAGGATTAAAATGGTATAATTTGTATATATAATACAGTTATATTGAAACAGCTGATAAGGGAAAGTGCAGCATTGATGACAAAACATTTGTTGAGTAAATGACGGTCTAATTTGACTAAGTGACTTGTAATACATCCGTTTGGAGGATTCCAGGCCCTAACCTGTCATGGAAAATTGGGAGGTGGGGTATGTAATTTTTGAATACACCGGAAAGCTGTCAGTGGATATACTTGCCTTTGAGGCAGTCAGTGCTGCATTTAACATGACCCATCATATGGCTGACAGTTAAATAAATGGAGGTGTAATGGAGATATTGTACGTAAATGGGTACATTCCGGAAATGGGCTGCAATGGGAGATGGCAACAAGAAAGTGAACTGTTGAAATGTTGCAGAAGGTGAAGGGTTGACACTGGATTGCTGGTCTGGCTGTACAATAAGAAACACAAAGTGAGCCTATGCAGTCACATGAGAATATGTAGTAATGAATTACTTGAAAAAATAAGGAATAATGGCATACTGCATGGTATGTATATAGTATGTTTGTATTTTTGCAATATAAGCAAATGAACGAAATAGAAGCACATGTATGGAACTGCTAATTTAATGGTAAATGCCACAATTATTACACACATATATATATATATATATATATATATATATATATATATATATATATATATATAGATATATAGGATAAATTTCTTAATGTAAGGGTAAATATGTAATTGTAAATACTTTGCAACTGCTATGATAATTATTAAATGGTAATGAAACAGCAAATGTGTACTTTTATATATAACTTGGACCTTGTCACCTCATTGCTTTGTTTTTTTTCAAGAGTTTCACCTCTAGCACTCACGTACATTCAGGCATGTCAGTCACCATGTGCAGATGTGTGCGTGTGCGTTTAATAACATATGTAACATGGAAACACACACACTCATACACTCACACAGATTCATATACAAAATACACTCATATACAAAATGTGATGTCATCATCGTCATATAAAATGTTCCTGATATACACTCACATAATATACTAAGATAGTTACACAGAGACATATATTCATGCATGTCAGTCATTGCATATGTATATGTATGTGTAGATGTGTTTGTGTTTAATAACATACCTAATGCAGAAAGATATATACACACTTATACACTTACACACATACACCCACAGACAGATACACAGTCATATACAAGTTGTGATGCTGTCGTAGTGGTATAAAATGTCCTGTTGACAATAGAAAGATTATCTCTATGAAATGTTATATTCTTTTAATTGAAATGAAAATATAATTTCGAATTGACACTTACTAACCCTCACATACATATAGTAAGATAGACAAACACAGACATACATTCATGCATGTCAGTTATCACATATGTATAAGTATAGATATGTGTGTGTGTTTAATAATGTACTGTTACATATGTATATGTATGTCTAGATGTGTGTGTGTTTAATAATGTACCGTTACATATGTATATGTATGTGTAAATGTGTGTGTGCTTAATAACGTACCTAACGCAGAAAGACACACATACTATGAGACATATACACACTCATACACTTACACATATACACTCACAGACAAGCACACAGTCATATACAAAATGTGATGTCATTGTTATCATGGTATAAAATGTCCTGTTGACAACAGAAAGATTATCTCTATGAAATGTTATATTCTCTTAATTGAAATGAAAATAAAATTTCATATTGACACTTACCAGCCCTCACATACAGTGTGTTTAATAATGTACCTAACGCGGAGAGATAGGAACACACAGTGAGACATATAAACACTCATACACATATATTCAGAGACAGATACACAGTCATATACAAAATGTGACGTTGTCGTCATCGTGGTGGTTAGAATTAAAAGTAAAAAGTATACGAGTGAAACAATATATCACATTACAAGATAGATCTTATTCTTTCACTTTTATTATTTGACTTTCCAAACCAGTGCCAATGTTGCATTGTTTTAGTCTAAGTTACAAAAAACATTACATGCTGTCACTCATGGGGTCTGATAGCATAACCCTGTAAAATTTGATTTGATTTGGTTGAGCCATTTGAGAATGCATTGGGAACAGATAGACAGAGAGACAAAGGATTTTATATATATATATATATATATATATATATATAGTAGAAAAATAAAGAGAAAGTTCTTGGTACAGTATCTATATATATAAAAATGAGAATGTGTGTCTGTCTGTCTGTCTGTCTGTGTGAATCCCTAAAACTCAAGAACTACGCAACCAATTTCATTCAAATTTTACACATGCCTTACTTAGGGTTCCAGTTATGTTTTAGTCAAAAAAAATTATTAACTTCTTGCAGAGTTCGAGCACACGGCAACATAATATCTCCTCCACTATTTGAGTATTACGTGTCAAAAGTGAAACAAAAACACTCATGTCAAATACTTTCACTTTAAAAATGAAACTATTCCACTAACTGAAACAATCACATTTCGATACTGTAGTGACAGATACTTTCACAGAGAGAGAAAGAGAGAAAGAGAGAGACAGAAAGAGAGAGAGAGAGAGAGATGTATATGTATACATATACATGTACACCATTTCGATACTGTAATGACAGATACTTTCAGAGAGAGAGAGAGAGAGAAAGAGAGAGAGAGAGAGAGAGAGAGAGAGAGAGAGAGAGAGAGAGAAAGAGAGAGAGAGAGAGAGAGAGAGAGATGTATATGTATACATATAGATGTACACGTATATGTATATATATATAAATCTATACATACATGTATATGTATACATATGTGTAGATGTATATATATATATATAGAGATGTACATGTAATATGTACACATATATACATACATACATGCATACAGATATCTATACATATATACACCCATCACACACACATACACATGCACACAAACACACACATTAGTCATTTGTTTTCTTATCCAAAACTACGTCAAAAGTACTGAATGGATCTTTATGAAATTTGGAAATTATATTCTTTGCATAACGGCCATAACTCCCATGAAAATTCATATATTTTTGATGTTGATGAAATTTTAACCCGAACATAACAGATGAGCATTATTTAGAAAATGATGTCACACGTTATCGAGGCTACCATTCTTTCTGGATGTGCAAAAGGGGATGACGTCTTTATTCCAAGAATTCCTCTTACTCCATCAGGAGCAGACATTCCTTTTACATTCAGAAGACTACAATTCCCCCTTTGTGTGACTTTTGCCATGTCCATAAACAAATATCAGGGTCAAACACTGTCTGTAGCTGGTCTTCTCTTGGAAGAGCCCTGCTTCTCACATGGACAACTGTATGTTGGCTGCTCAAGAGTGGGCAGCAACAAAAAACCTATTTGTATATGCTCCACAAGGGAAAACAAGGAACATAGTTTACAATGAGGTGTTATAATCACAACAGCAAGAAAGTATGTACATGATCACCTTCTTTTACGAAACTTCATTGACTGTCATATATTTATATTGATATACATATATATATACATGTGTTTGGGTGCGTGTGTTTATATACATCTTTATATATAAAGATGATGCGTAGTCTAGACGGCGTTTTTAGATTTCATTATTCTCTTTAACCCGGGCAACGCCGGGTATTTCTGCTAGTTCTATATATTTAAAAGAATGAGTAGAGGTAGCTTTTTTGAGGGGATAATTTTGAGGGAAGAAGTATACACACATACATACATATATATATGTTAAGATGTTGGTGAGAGAGTGAGTTCACGCAAATACAATTGTCGATGTAATGAACATATAGCTCAGGAGTGGAATAGGTAAACTGAGAGAAAATGTGGGCCTCAACATAACCAACAAACAAGTTCATGCAGTTGGGGCTCATTCTTGATCTCACAGCCACTCCTGAGACCTGATGGTAAAACTCTCCAGTGAATGAGAAGAAAGTTAAGGAGAGGGCCAGTTCAGCCAAGCAGAAGAGGGTAGAGGTATCATATTGAAGATTAAGACAGGTGAAGGAAATGTTTTAATATGAGAAAGCCATCATTATCAAGGATGACAGTATATAGGGATTTGATGTTGAGGGTGAAGAGTAATCTGGAGGAGCCAAGGAGAAAAGAGAATGAATTAAAAGGACAAGGAGAATAGGTGATGTTGTGAACGTATGAATAGAGGGAACTCACTAGGAGTTGGGATAGATGTTTTCAAGAAACAACTTGACCTGCAGCTGTCCAAGATCCCAGATGAACCTACATAACAGCAAGAAACTCAAAAGAGAGTAGCAATATCAAACTCCCTACTTCACCAAAAGCCATTCCCATAAGGAGGTCCATTGAAAAAGTGACAATACTGGTGGTGCCCCAGCATGGCCACAGCCTTTGGGCTGAAACATATAAAAAAAAATACACACACACACATGTACAAGCATGTAAAATAACTTATTATACACTAAAATAAAATTATTATTACATGATGAAGACTGAAACAGCCGTCACCCTTTGGATATCAACTGGTCAAATAAATATATTTCATCTCTCATACCTCCTGACTTTTTATGTTCAATGTATGTAATTATGTATGTGTGTGTGTAATTATATTTAGCTGTTTTCTGGCATCTTACATATTGATATGCCTCAATTCTTAATGAATCCGTATAACTGTTTCAATCTTCTTAACTATATGAATGAAAATATACATACACACACACACACACACACACACATCTCTATACAGTTGTAAGGATTCATTAAGAAATGAGGCATATCAAAATGCCAGAAAACGGCTAAACGAGAGTGAAAGAATACAACATTGTAGACAAAATCTGTCAGAAAATTATAGTTTATGTAAATACCAAATCCAGTAAAACAACCAACAATCCAACTCACTGGTGGATCTTTGGTGCAGTGTAAGTATAAAATAGTAACATATAAATGGTGTCTAAATTAGCAACAGTTGTTTCAGCAGAATTTTATTCAATGTAGTCATAAGAAATTGCATAATATTATATGATTCCATCATCATCACGCATAATTTAAAAAGTCAACTAGTGACACAGCCTACTTAGTCCTGCTAGTTTATAGAAGAGAAAGTAGGTGCGGGCTAAATAGGCAATTAACAAACAGAAAATCATGGAAAAATACAATAAAACAAACCTAATTTATAATCCAACATAGTGACATAAAAAATATCCTGAGGTTGCTATAAACACAGTGGTACTAAGGTGTATATTAAATGGAGTTCAAATACATAGTAGATTTCACATTCATTAAATGGAATCAAGTACAAGCGAGTTCAATCAACTACAAAACTTCTTAAAAATTGTTTATTATTACTCCTCCATATCCACATGTAAGCACAATTGATACACACATACACAAAGATCATGTAACTTTAGGTTTATCATATCACCCAAATGTATTTCTTGAAAACACTTGTGGTAGAGCCAATGTAGGTAAATGTAGTTCTATAGAAAATATTTTTAGTTAGGCATAATTTATTAAGAAGGCATTGAAGTTTGTTTCTACAATTACATAACACTGGAGGTAGATGGATGTTAATGTTACAGGTATTATTTATATTCCTACCACTAACAATATTATTCCTTAAAATATAAATATGCATCACATCAATATTACCATTCCCAATACTCCATTATTATCACCATTTCTGACTGTCAAACTTGTTACACATGAAAATTGGACATTTCATTCTTAATGACCTGATATACATACATGTATTTACATATATGTATGCGTGTATATATATATATATATATATATATATATATATATATATATATACACACACACATACACACACAAATGTGGGAAGTACCAAGCACTTATATGAGAAGGTCCCTCAATGCTAATAACAGTATTTGGTGTTGTAACAAGGCATCCATGTTATGTTGGATATAAAAATTACCTTTTGGTATTAATACTGCTTCCATTGATAATAATAAATTTTTAATGAACCTGCTGGCTAGTTACAATATCACCATCTAAAAGAATGCTGACATTCTATATATCATAGCAGCGAGATATAATTGGTATGCAGTGACAAGTTCATTCTCTGGACTAAATGGCCTAAACAGGACAGGAGGAAATAGGTGGGATAAAGAGTCACTGAAGAGGTCAAAGGGTGTGTGAAGAAAGATTTAAGACAAATGGCACTAAAATAAGAACAATAATAATGATAAAGTGAAGGATGAGTATATAGTGTGTCTGTTTATTTGCCACAAAAAATGACCATCCCGAAATATAACAATACATATAAATACACACACACACACACACACAAACACACATATACATTCTTGGAGTGGTTGGCATTAGGAATAGCATCCAACCACAGAAACCTTGCCAAATCAGACTGGAACCTGGTGCAGCTTTCTAGCTTACCAGTTCTAGTAATGCTGTCTAACCCATGCCAGTATGAAAAGCAGATATTAAATGATGATGATATATCTATCTATCTCATAAATATATAGGGATTGACCGAAAAGGTTTTTTCATACTGAGCTACCCGGCAAAATTGTTAATTATTAATTTTATTACTAATTGATGATTCCCTGCCCTGCATATCTATATCTATATAAATATATATATATATATATATATATATATATATATATATATAATAATAATAATAAATATACAGGGATTAGCAAGAGTTGCTTCTCCAACATACTGAAAATTTAGAAACAGCAGTCAAAGAACTACTGATTCCGAACTACAAATTTTTTTCTCTAACGGATGACGATATTTATGGCACACAGAGAACAAAAACAGAAGAAAAAAGCAAAAACAAACCTGCCTTCAGTTAATCGTGTACGACGTTTCACGGTTAAGAGTATGAAGGTACTCTATTCCGATCTTCGGCACAATATTCGAAGAAATTTGAAAGTGTCTATATAACTCATGGGAATTTTGACCATGCGACATCAAAAACACATGAGGAAGGCACTTACAAAATTTATCGGCTAGTAAGTTCAAACACTTCACTCCAAAGAATCTATTCCATGTGCACCACAAATAGTCCCGCATAAAAAGTCCCGTATAAAAGGGTTACAGTTTAACCATCCAATAAGAGGCATCAATATAAATATACAGATATAGGGCAGGGAATCGTCAATTAGTAATAAAATTAATAATTAACAAATTTGCCTTCATACTCTTAACCGTGAAACGTTGTACACGATTAACTGAAGGCAGGTTTGTTTTTGCTTTTCTCTTCTGTTTTTGTTCTGTGTGTGCCATAAATATCGCCATCCGTTAGAGAAAAAAATTTGTAGTTTGGAATCAGTAGTTCTTTGACTGCTATTTCTAAATTTTCAGTATGTTGGAGAAGCAACTCATGCTAATCCTTGTATATTTATGATTATAAATGGTTTTACCGATAAAGGCTTTTTCATACTGAACTACTTGGCAAAATTGTTAATTATTAATTTTATTACTAATTGACGATTCCCTGCCCTATATCTGTATATATATATATATATATATATATATATATATTCATGTGTGTGTGTGTGTGTGAAGACAAGTGGCTTAATGGTTAGAGTGTTGCACTCACGACTGCCAGATTTTGAGTGCCATTAAACGTGGCAGTGCATTGTGTTCTTGAAAGCAATACTTCATTTTGCATTGCCCTGCAATCATTTGTACATTTGGAGTGTGGCACACTTGTGTACTTGTACAGGCAATGGGGAGAGTGAGCTTATGTAAACAAAAATGTTTGATCACTAGAAACAAATCATCTGTGTGGTTGTTTAGCAAAGAAAATCGCTGAACCTTCATTTGTCGTCTATGTTTGAAGAAAATGGCTCACTAACAACAAACTCCTGAAGGATAAGCAAAATAATCAACAAACAATTCCAAAGTGTTTTCACCTTCTCACTACTGGGAAATATGCAAATAAACAAACTTGATGGGTTCTTCAACATTGCAGATCCACAATGGGAAGAGAAAACCATTGATTACATTGAAATAAAAGGTAGAAATGTAATATGAAACATTGGTGAAATTAGTTTGAACTTAATGACAGACCCTGATGGGTTTCCAATTATTCTTTTAAAGTCATGTAAGAAACTTCTTGCAAAACCATTCCAGAAACATTTCTCGTGGCAAAACATGGCATCATATGCTCTGTGTATGAAGAAAGGAGCAGAACAGATGCTAAGTATTACAGGCCTATCTCTCTGACTTCACAAATCTGCATGTGAGGACAAGTATGGATGTAATATATCTCAACTTTGCAAAGGCCTTCGATAAAGTTGATCATAGGATAATATGTAACATATTGCATGACCTTGGGAAACTAAGGGAGCGGCTACATGACTTTTTTAAAAGATAGGTAACAGACAGTTGCAGCCACTGGTGCTCTTTCTTGGTAGACATTGATTCTAAATGGATTCTCTCACAGAATTGTACTGGGACCACTACTGTTTGTGGAGGCTCTGTCAGATGTGCCCTCAGTCATACAGTTAGCCACTTTCACCAGTTATGCTGATGATACAAAAGTATTGCAAGCAGCAAGGACACTGATGATAACAGAAAACTGAACACAATACGGAAGTAAGCTAAAGAAAACAACATGCAGTTCAATACTGAAACATTTCAGGTACTTCAATATACTGTCCTTCTCTGACAAAACACAGAATGTCAAAAGACAAGAATCTGAGATAATTGCTAAAAACTGAAAAAATTACAGTCATCTATACTTTGGAAACCTAGAGCAATGCAATTACGTTTCAAATATGCTACTGAGACCTATGACTATGACCTGCTTAGTATTTATGAGGTTGAGTCAGTCCAAGGATTCCAACAAAGCACAGTAAGTCGACTTATTGTGTTTTGTCAGAGAATGGCACTAGCAACCCCCCAATTGCAATCAGAATAAATGGCATATGGTAGTATTGCAATCACAAAGTCAGAGTCAGGGTGTAAACTAGAAATTGATATAAATAGTGATGTACAATACCATGTGGCTATTACTAAAATGACAACAAAGTGTTGGTGACTGACCAAAGTTCAATTCTCAGTCCCTTACTATTCATCATAGTACTACAAGCCATCACAGAGGACTTTTATGATTGGCAGGTCATAGTAACTCTAATATGCTGGTGACCTAGTTCCATTAACAGAATCTACCAGGAAATTAGAGAAGAAATTCCAGGCATAGAAGCAAAACCTGGTATTGAGAAGCCTTAAGATAAACCTAGAAAAGACAAAGGTTTTAGTAAGTGGGGTAAAAAACAGGACCCTTGCTTGATACGCAGAAAAACACTCAATATAAACTCCACACACTGTATTCAATGTAAACTGTGGACACAAGATATATAGTGGAATCACTGGCAAACTATCTGAAAATGTAAGCTTCATATACAGTAGATGCACTGGAGTAGTTCATACAAGCACATAAGAAATTGAGTTTTTTAAATGCCTAGATGGCTCACTAGAAGTAGCTGATAGCTTTTATTACTTGGAAAATGTAATAAGCAAATTCAGTATATGACACTCAAATTGTATGTATAAGACAAGTCAATATTATCATATGAGCGACATATCACTCACTAGATGCTCCAAATCACATAGGCATGTTTGAAAGCTCACTCAATCTCAATTTTCAGTACGAATACAGACCGTGAAAGCGTAGCCCATCAATCCTTTCTGAACAGCGGCAAGCTATGTGTCCACCAAGAGATGTCAGAAAAGTTACAATAGGGATGCAACACATTAGTGTATTCCTTTTGGGTGACTTCAACTTCCCCAATGTGGGATGGCCCGAGTGCCTCACGCTCTCAGGGATGACACACTGCAAACAAGCACAGGTGGAATCCTTGCTCAACCTTACCAATGCTTTATCCATGGAGCAAACCGTGCTCCAAACAACCAGGGCAAATAATATACTGGATCTCTTCACAGGAAACCCAATGAGAATAAGTAAAAAACTGAATGAACAGTTCAAAAGTGTTTTCACTACTCCTTTGGGACACAGGTAAGTGAACAAACTAGCAAAATTTTTACCACTTCACTTGTAACCACGGAGGCGGTAATAATCGATTATACTGACATTAGAAATGTAATACTGGCCATAAAAGAGGTAAATGCAAATTCAGCTTCTGTCCCTGATGGATTCCCACCAATCCTTCTTAAATCATGCAAATAAGCCCTTGCAAAACCACTGCAGCTTCTTCTTCAGTTTCCTTGCAAGAAGTACACTCTCAGACAAATTGAAGGAGGGAATAATATGCCCTACCCATAAAGGAGGAATCAGAGCATATGCAAAAATTATAGGTCTATCTCTCTGACCTCACATATCAGCAAAGTCATGGAGTCAATAGTTCTCAGGAAACTAATTGTATTCCTTGAAGAGTAAACTTGCTGACTGATATCCAGCATAGTTTCTGACCGAGTAGAAACTGCTTGACACAGTCCTTACAGCACTATGACAGTGTTAAAGCAGCTGCTCAATAACACAAATGTGGATACGATATATCTCAACTGTGTAAAAGCCTTTGATAAAGTTGACCATGGTATGATATGTCACAAGCTGTGTGATCTTGGCATAGTCAGAAAACTTGGAGAGTAACTACACAACTTTCTAAAAGATAGAAGTCAGGCAGTGGCAGCCAATGGAGCCACCTCTAACAAAACAAACAGTGAATGGTGTTCCAAAGAGTACTGTCTTAGGGCCACTACAATTCATAGTGACTCTCTCAGATATACCTTCAGCTGCTCAGAAGCCACTCTTATTACGCAGGTGATACAAAAAGTTTCTCAGAGGATACAGAAACCTGCAAAAATTGCACACCAAGGGTTGGATGCAATATACACGTGGGCTGAAAACAATAGCATGCAGTTTAATCCTGGAAAATTCCAAGCCCAGCACTATCAGCATACAAAGCTGAATGAAACGCAGACACAATACACTAGCGCAAGATGGGATTTTCAATTCTTGAATCTAAATCAGTGTGCGACATGGATATTAACATGAGTAATAATTATATATATATATATATATATATATAAAATATATAGTTTTAGGGAAAATAACCAATTTTCAAGAACTCATCGATGAAAATCCACTATCACATATAGAAAAATTAATAATTAAAAGCACAATAAATGAGTATAATATAAAGTAAAGTAAATATCATAAGATAAATATAATAAAAAGATTACACGTGTTTCATAACCAATTTTCAAATAGAAAATAAATTTAAATCGATTAAAATCAATTGAAATTATCGAAAATAAATTCTATTCAAAAATATAGCTACTCTTCAGATCTTAAGTAGAACAATAATTAGATATATATCTCAACCAACAATAAGTACCAAATGAATTAACATGCATACATACATACATACATATATATATATATATACATACATACATACATACATATATATATATATATATATATATATATATATGTATCAATTGAGATATGCATGTGTATATATATATGTATGTATGTATTCAAAGTTTGGGGGTTTAGTTCACAGGTGATCTAAACGATTATGTATGCTAGTTAAGTGCTGTAATGGATTACTAGGGCTCCAAGGTTATAGCCGAGACGGTAGTTATGGAGCCATTGCAGATTTCCGATGCAGCGGATATATAATTCTTAAAGAGGACAACAAACATTAAGGCAGCGCAAACATCTCAAGTCATATACAATATTATTATTATTATCCCCCATACACCGGGATATCCTAGAAAAAGCTGTAAGTACAACTTGAGATGTTTGCCTTGCCTTGATGTTTGTTGTCTTCATTAACAATTATGTATGTATTCAGATATATATATATATATATATATATATATATATATATATATATATATATATATATGCATATGTAATGTGCAGATGATATAAGTATCAATTGATCCCCATATACGGCATTAATATTCCTCACAATTTCCACTGCGTTGTTGCCTTTATTGAAGGCATAAAGCAAAATATGCTGAATATGCTCCTTTGTCACTTCCATTATAGCTTTGAAAACATAACTGTTAAAATTGAACTGCACTCTTCAAAACTTGCAATAAGAATAGGGACAAGGTAAAATTACTACCTGCTTTTATAGATACAGGTAGTTTATCCCATTCCTCGCCGACTTTTAGTTCATGCAATTGTAAGAAACCACATTACTTATGGGATGACCCAATATATATAGATAGATGATAAGCAGCTTTCTTTATTATAGTACAGATGTGACTAACTCAGAGAAACATTATGTTCATTATTCACACATCATCACTCTTGTAATGCAGCACTTTGTAATTTTAATTCAAATTGAAAGTGTGAAACTATTTTCACTTTCTAATGAAACCTGGTCCTTGTAGAGCAGTGTCTTTCAAATAACTAAAGCTGATTGTCGAGATAACATAGAAAATACATAAATTTAAATAAAGTTTATTTGGTAGCCCAAAGATTACTTAATCTTTTGATACCTCATACGTCAAAATCAGAAGCTCAGCTTTCGAATGCATAACAAACATACACACACACATACAAACTATCTTTTGTATATATATATATATATATATATATATATATATATATGTGTGTGTGTGTGTGTGTGTGTGTGTATATATATATATATATATATATATATGTGTGTATATATATATGTATATATATATATGTATAAAAACAAACCCCAAGGCTTTCTATAGATTTGCAAAGGAGACTGCTACGGTGCAGTATAAGATAGGACCCCTATTCCTGCCTAATGGCTCACTGACTGCAGATCCCACATGGATAAGTGAAGTGCTCAGTACACAATTCAAGAGTGTCTTCACCTCTCCTCTGAGTCACATGCAGATAAAGAACCCAGCTGATTTCTTTGACAATAGCACTCAGCAGAAGGGGACTGCATCCATTACCTACATCGACATTGAGGAGGAGGATGTGATAGCTGCCATAAATGAAATGAGCTCAAATTCGGCAACTGGCCCCGATGGTTTCCCAGCTGTCCTCTTAAAGTCGTGTAAACAAGAATCAGCAGGACCACTCCGGATACTATTCCAGAGTTTCCTTGCAAATGGTAAACTTCCCAAAAAGTTGAAGGAAGGCACCATATGTCCTATCCATAAAGGTGGAAGCAGAGCAGAGGCTGGGAACTACAGGCCCATCTCTCTGACTTCACATATTAGCAAAGTCATGGAACGAATTGTCAGAAGGAGATTGATTGCGTTCCTAGAAGAAAATGACTTGCTGAATGAGACCCAGCATGGTTTCCGTCCAGGTAGAAGCTGCCTCACGCAGCTCTTGCAGCATTATGACTGGGTCCTGAAGCAGCTACTTGACCATTCAAATGTTGATGTGATATATCTCGACTTTGCAAAAGCCTTTGACAAAGTTGATCATGGCTTGATGTGTCACAAGCTGCGAAACCTTGGCATAGCTGGTAAATTAGGAGAGTGGCTGCATGACTTCCTGAATGGTAGAAGTCAGACAGTTGCAGCCAATGGAGAACTATCTAGGGAAACACAAATATTGAGCGGTGTTCCACAAGGAACTGTTCTGGGGCCACTACTGTTCATAGTGGACCTTCTGGACATGCCCACGGTCAATCGGAGAGCCACTGTCACTAGCTATGCTGATGACACAAAGATATCTCAGGCAATAAAGAATCCTGATGATATTGTAAGCCTGCAGAATGACCTAAATGCAATATATGAGTGGGCAGAGCAAAATAATATGCAGTTCAATGCAAAAAAATTTCAAGTACTGCGCTACAAGACCACAAGCACCTCCCAACTGGCATACGCAGGGCCTGGAGGTACTGCAATCCCAGAACCACAAACAGTAAGAGATCTGGGCATCAACATGTGTAGTGATGCATCATTTCACATGCACATTGTCAAGTTGACAGCAAAGTGCAGACAACTGGCAGGGTGGATACTGAGGACATTCCGTACAAGGCATCAAAAAGTCATGTTGACTCTGTGGAAGACATTTGTTCTGAGCCGCCTAGACTATTGCTCTCAGTTGTGGTCACCACACAGTGTTAAGCGGACAGCAGAACTCGAGGCAATTCAGCGGCACTATACAAAAAAGATCGCCACGGTCCAACAGATAAACTACGGGGAGCGACTGAAGGCACTAGGTCTCTACTCCCTGGAGCGCAGGCGGGAGAGATATGTAATAATATACATATGGAAAATACTGGAAGGACTGGTGCCAAACTTTGGCATCAAGTACTACAGGAATGCCCGCATGGGTCGCCACTGCATGGTGCCAAGGTACCGTCCACTGCATCTCACATAAGAACGAGATACTGCAGCAGCCTCGGTTTCAGTGGACCTCAACTCTTCAATGCCCTGCCAAAACATTGAGAGACATGCAAGACATGGATACGGAGGTCTTCAAGACAAAACTTGACAATTTCCTCTCCACGGTACCAGACGAACCAATGGCTCGTAATGAGACGCAGTTTAGGGCAGCTATGTCAAATTCTCTTATACACCAGATGTGCCATCAAAAACTCTTGATTGGACCATGTCAGGTGGGGGAGAAGAGCCATGCGAGGAACGTGAAAATCACGGTGGTGCACCAGCATGACCGCAGCCACTTGGCTGAAACACATAAATAAATAAACATATATATATATATCATCATCATCATCATCATCGTTTAATGTCCGCTTTCCATGCTAGCATGGGTTGGACGATTTGACTGAGGACTGGTGCAACCGGATGGCTACACCAGGCTCCAATCTAATTTGGCAGAGTTTCTACAGCTGGATGCCCTTCCTAACGCCAACC
>NC_142937.1:32429022-32469022 GCF_046866305.1 Octopus bimaculoides
GTATATATATATGTGTATATATATATGTATATATATATATATATGTATATATATATATATGTATATATATGTATATATCTATATCTATATATATATGTATATATATATATATGTATGTATGTATGTATATATATATATATATATGTATATATATATATATGTATGTATATATATATATATATATATATATATATATATATATATATATATATATATATATATATATGTATGTATATATATATATATATATATATATGTGTGTGTGTGTGTGTGTGTGTGTGTGTGTGTGTGTGTGTGTGTGTACAATAAAGGGAGAGAGAGGGGGAGTGAGTGAGAGAAAAGAGGTTTCCTAATCCATGCTTTTAGTAGCACATGTTTAGCCTCTCTGTGAAAAGTGAATATTGTTAGTAAACTATATTTTACTTTCTGTAACCAGCAAATGGAGATCCACAAAACTAGGTTCAGCATTTCTTACTATTTCATCAGATGTCGTAATATATTTGTAGCAAATGGCTACCAAATTTCTGAGCCAGGATTTGAAACTAAATCCACAATTTCATACAAGTCATCAGCCTATTGTTCTAGCCTGTTGTACAAAAGGATTTATGAAAATGAACCGACCTCTTAATCATTTATGAGTCATACATGGGTCAAAACTGGTGAGGAGAAAAGATCCTTTGCTTGGCATGACCTAATTTAGTTCTGAAGAATATAAATGCATGAAGACAAATTACTTTCCCTTTTTGGTCAAGCAACCGCTAATCAGAGAGCATCTCTTCTTCCTTCTTTCAGTATGGATGGAGAAGTAACACCGTTATACATGAGACAAAACAACTATTGCTCTTTCTATCTGCCTATTTTTATAACTCTATCTTTCTATAGTACTCACTTGCAGATTGATTTTCTATCTGTACAACAGACCAGGGAACTGAAGACAATTTGTTTACTGCAATAACAAACAAGTTGTGTACACACAAACAACTCAAAGAATTTATTTTATATATTGTAATGACAATAATGATATAAATAAAATTGCCATCTTAATAAACAATTTATGATCTTAAGTAACATATCGATGTTACTTAGCCATTACAAATCGGTGATTTCATCATGACTCCATCGTTTTACATATACATACATACGGTTTAACATACATGTATGCATATATACCAGTCATGGGTAAACTGTGACCAGTGGGACTTTCTGAATGATATATTTAATGAAAAATCACCTTTAGTATTTTTAGTAGCGTGGCCAGCTCGATAATGAGACCATGTCTCATGCAGCCCACTTCTACATAATGCTTGCCCATAACTGATACATAGAGTAATGAAACAGCGGCTTAGGCAACATTCAGCTGTTATCAATCCAAATAGAGAGCCAATTTTTGTTTGTTAAACCTTGGAGAAATAGTGGTCAAATCTCACTCAAATTGAACTTGCACTGTTTTAAACAATTTTCCATTCAGCTGCATTAGGTCTGGTTGTCCTAGATGTACAAAAAGATAGAATGGTGATAGTTGGAATGCCTGCTCAGTCAGGACTAACCTGGTTCATATTATCATCTAGTTTCCAATGAGGGATTCTCAAAACCATGAGTGTGGGTTTCTTTAAAATCATTCCTAAAATTTACATGTATCCGTACATCTAATCTTAAAAAATTCCCTTTGTTATCAATCATAGTCATTGTTATTTCCAGTGGCAGTTTGTACAGATACAAATACATACATACATACATGCGTACTTTCAGTTATGTGTATAGATAAAAGTGTATGTGTGTCCTGTAAGTTTTGATCATTTGCATAACAAGGAAAAGTGTATATATCAGGAGCTTCAACATAGATCATTGTATATATATGGTCAGACACAGATGAGATAAAAGGCATGATTGCATAATGTTTCTACATTGTTATGTAATTATTTTGGCCTTTTGATGAAATATGTGTATGTCTTATAAAGCTTTAAATATCACACTTGTTTTCTGCTTATTATATATATGAAGTATAAGGAAAGGCAAAAATTGTAGATGTAGACGATCTTTAATTCATAATCCAGCTTGGTACAGAACCAATATAAATTCTACAAATTGTTTCGGAGTCTAAATAATTCCAAAGACAAAAATGAAAAACTCTTCTTGAAATAAAAATTAGATTCTTCTTCAGGAATTACATATTGGTATGAATAATTACGACCGACAAAAATATACAAAGAGCATTCATAGCCCAGATGGGAACGAACAAATAATAATAGAATGAAAGATAACTAGAACGCCAGACAATTCAAAACCAGAAAAACATATATATAAAAAAAAGGAAAAGAAAAGAAACCATTCCAGTGTTTTATTAACATTACAATTCACAATATGTAAATATTTAGTAAAGAATAAGTTGGAGTCAACAAGAAGGAGTACAGAGGACATTTATTTGTAATCATTATAATAGTTTCCATGCAACTTGGTTCTTCAGGTTTGCAGGTATTTGGTTATGTAACCATTTCCCTGCATTATGAGTTCTAGCTGTGTTTCCTCAAGTGATCTATAAATATTGTTTCCATAAACTCAAATTCTCAGCTTTGTCGCAGGCCATGACAGACAGATAGGAGGTGCTTGAAACCAAGAATTTGCATTTATAGAAACAATATTTATAGATCACTTGAGGAAACACAACTAGAACTCATAATGCAGGAAAATGGTTACATAACCAAATACCTACAAACTTGGAGAACTACGTTGCATGGAAATAATTGTAGTGATTACAAATAAATGTTCCTCTGTACTCCTTGTTGACTCCAACTTGTTCAATTATCCATTCACACACTACTGAAGCCCCAATGCAAATCTGGCAATACCTATAATAATATTGCTGGATAGCACCGGTTGAAATCTGAACGTGGCCAGGCTTTATACTGTACTCTACTATGTTCTTAACAGAATATAACCTAACTATATATATATATATATATATATTATGTTATTTAGTTTGGAACTTACCAATCATGGTTATCAGCTTGGTAACTCCCAGAATGTAATTGGATACCAGTGTACACTGTAGGGATACTAGATTTTTTTTTTTTTTCTGGCATACAAGTTGAAATTTTCAGACCAAAATTTACAGCCAAAAAAGGAAGACTGACTTTTACACCAAGACGACTTTGGAGGACCAAAACCTTTCATGAGGAAAGCAGCAGAATTTATAAAAATAGTGATATGTTTGAATGTTTATACTACATGTTCTCACTATATAGTTAATCAGGTGATACACGAAGGAATCATACCAAATGACTGGTGAAGCTATATCCCCTTCTATTTTGTCAAAGGCTTTGAGTAATACATCTCTAAATCTCTATCCATTTGCAGGATCTTTAAGCTTCCAGACCCTTCACCTCCAAGCTGGTCTTCTTCTGTGCATCCATTTAGCCCTGATCTCGAAGTCGCTAACTACTAATCTATGTTGAGGGGTACATTCTTCGCCTGGGAAGGTTTTGGCATTTATAAGCAGCCCTCTTTCTCTTTTTCTGGCGAGGATGTAGTCAATTTGGCTAGTGTGTCTGCCAGAACGGTAGGTGACTAGGTGACTGATAGGTTTCCTGAAGTTAGCATTGCAAACCATAAGATCATTTGTATTGCAGAACTACATCAGTCCGGTTCCCTCCTCATTGTGGGAGCCAAAGCCATAGCCTCCATGTACGCCATGGAAGCCCCCTTTATGTTGTCCAACATGCCCATTGAAGTCACCAGCCACAAAGAGAAGGTCCCAGTCATTCGTCAACGAGATAGTCTGCAATAGGGTGTCATAAAATTGGTCTTTCTGCCTATCTGGTAGCCCCAGTTGAGGGGCATAGGCCGAGATAATGGTTGCTAACCTATGGTGAAGCATTAATCTAATCTTAAGTACTCTGTCACATACTCTGACTACCTCGATTACCTTATTAACCCATTTCTCCGCAAGAAGTATACCCACGCCCCTGACCCCGTCAATGTTCCCTGCCCAGAAAATCTTGTACCTGTGTTCTTCGCCCGTGAGGAACATAGCAGAACCTCCTCTCCATCTTACTTCTTGGATGCAGAACAAATCTACCCATCTCCGTTCATATATGTATGTATGTATGTATGTATGTATGTATGTGCGTATTTTTATGTATATAGGCACAAAAGTGGCAGTGTAGTAAGAAGCTTGCTTTCTAACCACATGGTTCTGGGTTCAGTCCTACTGTGTGGCACTTTAGACAAGTGTCTTCTACTATAGCCTCAGGCCAACCAAAGCTTTGTGAGTGGATTTGGTAGACGGAAACTGAAAGAAACCCATCGCATAGATATGTGTGTATGTATATATATATATATATATATATATATATATATATATATAAATATATGCATATATTTGTGTGTGTGTGTGTGTTTCCCCCCATTGCTTGACTACTGATGTTGGTGTGTTTACATTCCCGTAACTTAGTGGTTCGGCAAATGAGACCGAGAGAATAAGTACTAGGCTTGCAAAGAATACGTCCTGGGGGCAATTTGTTTGACTAAAGGTGGTGCTCCAGCATGGCCACAGTCAAATACACTGAAACAAGTAAAAGAATAAATGAATATAAACATATTCTTGGTTTTAAGTTTTTCTTGAAGAGTTCCGTTAAATGAATGAAAGTGCTAATAAAGAATTATCCAAAATTCTAACTGCCTCCTTTTTCTTAACATTCAATATCTGTACACCACCTCAAACACTATACATACCTATGTGTGTGTGTGTTTATATATATATATATATATATATATATATATCTGTAAATAATATGCGACAATTATTTGGTAGCCATGATAAAACGCCAAGTTTCAGATGAATAATTGTCACATATTATTTAGAGATAAATTCCTCTATTTACATAATATCGAGGTCTCTTTCTTTCTTTTGTTGTCTTTTCTACCAATATATATATATATGGGAGAATTTACGAAAAATACAACAGACGAAGACAGGTGGTGTAAACAACAAATGGATGTATTAGTTTAACGCTCGGGAAAAGAGAAAGTCTTTGACGTTTCGAGCTACACTCTACAAGGTTTTTTTTATCCAGATTACACACACACACATTTATAATATGTGTCTATATGTGAACAATATGCTTTTTTAAAAAGATTTTATTGATATCTCCTCACAGTCATGTAGGTTACTCAATTTCTTCATAATAATTGATATTTTCTAGTTTAGTACGTAAATCAGTTATTAAATCATTAAATGACCATTGTATTTGGATAAAGGTTGTTTTATCTTTAGTTTTGTTCTAACAAGCTTTTATCTAAGGCCTTATTTCCAGCACAGGCAGTTTAAAAAAAATTCATTCATTCATAGAAATGAAATTTAAAGCAAACAGGTCAAAGTCTCCAAATGTAGCTGTTTACTGTTATGAGAGTTACAGAGATAGAGATGTAGAGAAATAGAAAAATAAAGGGAGAGAGAGAGAGAGAGAGAGAGAGAGAGAGAGAGAGAGAGAGAGAGAGAGCATGATAAATTCTTCATACAGACATCACCTGTGAGTTGAGGTCATAGAAACATTTTGTGTTCATAGTCATACAGTTATATCTAGTAGCATACAAACTCTGTATTACTGACGTCAAAATGATAAGGTTTTTATCAATGTTAATCAGGCAAGTGACAACACTCTAGAATAAGCTCCTAACAAACTAGATCTGCAGCAGTTTCAATTCTCACTTGCAGCCAAGATTTTATTTCATTCATGTCACTCTTGTAACTAATATGTCTCACAGACAATTAACATGATTTTCTGGGCAACCACTCAAGGAGGCAGTAGTTTACGTTCTGTCCTCAGCACTTAATTTTGTTCACTATAAAAAAACTCAATTCTAATGATGAAAGTCTACCAAGCTTTAAGAAGATACCAGAGGATGCAGTTCTAGAATTTATAATTATTTTGTTAGTTTGTAATCTGAATTCAGTTTATGCTTTTCATACATATGTGGTGGTGGTGGTGGTGCTGCTGCTGCTGATACTGGTGCTGGTTGTGTATATGTGTGTATGTGTCTGTCTCCTTGTCTTGAGATCACTCACTAGTAATGAATTGACTTCGCCATTTATACAAGTGTATTTATGCATTTGTTTGCATTTTTCCATGACATCCATGTCCAGACAAAAGGAAAATAAAATATTGTTGCTTCAAAACATTTGAGGGTTAGTGACAGGAAAAGCCATAGAATATATAATTTAACAAATCTCATCTGAGCCACTGGAAAATAGACAGTAAGCAAAGGTATATTTTTATATATGTATATATATATATATATATATATATATATATATATATGCATATGCTAATATCCAGCAGTGAGAATGAGTGATCAACACTGCCTTGGTGGATAAATATTCTTTATTTGTGATTAAACAAGCCAACTAATAGTTTCATACAAAGAGATCTTCACAATTGCTCAATTGAACCCCTTGGAAGTGATGGTATTTAAAGTGTAGCTGAGTACCAACAGTTCCATGTGGATCACTTGGTAAACTGTGAAGATCTCTTTACATAAAATCATTGGTTGCCTTACTAACCCACAAACAAAGAAATATTTATATATATATATTTTAATTTATGTATATATTAATATTACTTGTATATCTCCTGCTTTTGTGTATATATATTGAAAAATCAAGAGTGCATATAATTTTTTACTCTCACTCGTGTATATATATATATAGGCGCAGGAGTGGCTGTGTGGTAAGTAGCTTGCTTACCAACCACATGGTTCCGGGTTCTGTCCCACTGCATGGCACCTTGGGCAAGTGTCTTCTACTATAGCCTCGGTCTGACCAAAGCCTTGTGAGTGGTTTTGGTAGATGGAAACTGAAAGCCCATTGTATATATGTATATATATATGTATGTGTGTGTGTATATGTTTGTGTGTCTATGTTTGTCCCCCAACATCGCTTGACAACCGATGCTGGTGTGTTTACGTCCCCGTAACTTAGCGGTTTAGCAAAAGAGACTGAGAGAATAAGTACTAGGCTTACAAAGAATAAGTCCTGGGGTCGATTTGCTCGACTAAAGGTGGTGCTCTAGCATGGCCACAGTCAATTGACTGAAATAAGTAAAAGAATAAAAGAGTATATATATATATATATATATAAGACCTTTGGCATTATGCCATGCTTGAGAAGAAGACCCATCAAGCCAAGTAAAATTATAGTTGTGGCAGATACTGATGTCACACAAATGGCACCCATGCTGGTGGCATGTAAAAGCATGCATTGGCATTAGGAAGGGCATCCAGCCACAGAAATCATGCCAAATCAAACTAGAGTTTGATACAGCCTTCCCGCTTGCCAGCCCAGGTCAAACCATCCAACTCATGCCAGCATGGACAACAGATGTTAAATGATGATGATGATGATGATTATATATATATATATATATATATATATATATATATATATATATATATATATATGTATGTATGTATGTATGTATGTATGTATACACACATGTATATACATATTGAGAAAAAGAGACATACATATAAGTATATTCACAGCTCTAAGAGTTAGGTTTACTATATATAGCATCAACACTCATATTAGAAAAGGATGGAGGCCAATACAAAAATAGTATGACATCAGCTCAGGCTGAAGGAAACAACACAAGTGGTTACTTACAGCTTCCTGTAGCTACCATTAAACTTGACAAATAAATGTATGATAACTTCATAATGAGTAGCATGGGTACTTAGAATATTTACAGTTTAGATTGGGGAACTAGCTATCACGTAAATACATGTCTGTTAGTAATTGCATGCATCACTTTACATGCAGCAATCCAATATGACCCTTTGCTCTTCTGGCTATATAGTAAAAACTTAAGCCTCTGTTATTGCTATTCTGCTTATGTCTCAGGTTATATAGAATTATGGCTACTCACATCAGTCTGCTCAGTTTACAAAACAATAGTTTACTTCATATTTAGTTTACTGATAAGGAAGATCATGCATTGTGTGTGTGTGTGTGTGTGTGTGTGTGTGTGTGTGTGTGTGTGTGTGTGTGTGTGTGTGTGTGTGTGTGTGTGTGTGTGCGTGCGTGTACTTGTGCACGCAGTGGTGTGCATACATATAATTAAATGGACTCCAATGAGAATGGTTTTGGTCAGATTGACAAAACTTGTACTGTCCAATAGAATCAACAAAAAGAGTAGAATGAACTTGCTGTTGAGAGTGGAAAATCCAATGTTTTGGATAAAATTCTTCTTCAGGAGAAAGATGACGAGATATTTTACTATATACGTATGCACATACATACATATATTTGCATACACACACACACACGCACACACACACGCACACACACACACACACACACATATATATATATATATATATATATATATAAATTATTAAGTAAGAAAATGGAGTTTCTAAACCAATAAACATGTAATTTCCTTAATGTCCTTTCGCCCTCGTGATATTTCACTCAATTTTCAAAATGCAAGCTTATTTTATTATATACTAGCAGAAATACCCGGTGTTGCCCGGGTTAAAGAGAATAATGAAATCTAAAAACGCCGTCTAGACTACGCATCATCTTTATATATAGAGATGTATATACACACACGCACCCAAACACACGTATATATATGTATATCAATATAAATATATGAAAGTCAATGAAGTTTCGTAAAAGAAGGTGATCATGTACATACTTTCTTGCTGTTGTGATTATAACACCTCATTGTAAACTATGTTCCTTGTTTTCCCTTGTGGAACATATACAAATAGGTTTTTTGTTGCTGCCCACTCTTGAGCAGCCAACATACAGTTGTCCATGTGAGAAGCAGGGCTCTTCCAAGAGAAGACCAGCTACAGACAGTGTTTGACCCTGATATTTGTTTATGGACATGGCAAAAGTCACACGAAGGGGGAATTGTAGTCTTCTGAATGTAAAAGGAATGTCTGCTCCTGATGGAGTAAGAGGAATTCTTGGAATAAAGACGTCATCCCCTTTTGCACATCCAGAAAGAATGGTAGCCTCGATAACGTGTGACATCATTTTCTAAATAATGCTCATCTGTTATGTTCGGGTTAAAATTTCATCAACATCAAAAATATATGAATTTTCATGGGAGTTATGGCCGTTATGCAAAGAATATAATTTCCAAATTTCATAAAGATCCATTCAGTACTTTTGACGTAGTTTTGGATAAGAAAACAAATGACTAATGTGTGTGTTTGTGTGCATGTGTATGTGTGTGTGATGGGTGTATATATGTATAGATATCTGTATGCATGTATGTATGTATATATGTGTACATATTACATGTACATCTATATATATATATATACATCTACACATATGTATACATATACATGTATGTATAGATCTATATATATATACATATACGTGTAGATCTATATGTATACATATACATCTCTCTCTCTCTCTTTCTCTTTCTCTCTTTTTCTCTCTCTTTTTCTCTCTCTTTCTCTCTTTCTCTTTCTCTCTCTCTGAAAGTATCTGTCATTACAGTATTGAAATGGTGTACATATACATGTATATGTATACATATACATCTCTCTCTCTCTCTCTTTCTGTCTCTCTCTTTCTCTCTTTCTCTCTCTGTGAAAGTATCTGTCACTACAGTATCGAAATGTGATTGTTTCAGTTAGTGGAATAGTTTCATTTTTAAAGTGAAAGTATTTGACATGAGTGTTTTTGTTTCACTTTTGACACGTAATACTTAAATAGTGGAGGAGATATTATGTTGCCGTGTGCTCGAACTCTGCAAGAAGTTAATAATTTTTTTTGACTAAAACACAACTGGAACCCTAAGGACTTATTCTTTGTAAGCCTAGTACTTATTCTCTCGGTCTCTTTTACCGAACCGCTAAGTTACGGGGGACATAAACACACCACCATTGGTTGTCAAACAATATTGGGGAACAAACACAGACACACATACATATATATATATACATATATACGACGAGTTTCTTTCAGTTTCCATCTACCAAATCCACTCTCAAGGCTTTGGTCGGCCCGAGGCTATAGTAGAAGATACTTGCCCAAGGAGCCACGCAGTCAGACTGAACCCGGAACCATGTGGTTCGTTAGCAAGCTACTTACCACACAGTCACTCCTACGCCTATGGATGAAAATAATAATAATAATAATAATAATAATAATAATAATAATAATAATAATAATAATAATAATAATAATAATGGAACACTCCTTCCATATGATGAGTGGTATGTGTTAGGCGATATGAAGGAAGTTGAGTCGTCAAATAGTCAGCAAAGTTGGTCATAGATAGTCATGTCTTACATGTCTAACTAACTATACTGCTGTTCTAGAGTGGATGTTATAACGGTCCAGCGTTGGATTACAACAGATAATTTAATTTTAGAATAACATTCTAGAATAATTGTGAGAAATTGTATCTGGTCAATTTGAACATGAAACAGATGAAATATTTTGGCTAGATATGGCTGGCTTAAATGCTAAAAGGTTAAGTGGAACATTAATGGCATTAATTTCACTAGTTTCTGTGAAAGCATTCAAAGAGCATGGGCTCCATACTCCCCCCCACCACCACCAATTCCTCCAAGCATAGTAAAAGGAGACAGCATGAGCACACGCAGAGTACAGTCATGTTTTTAAGGATACATTTGTAAAAGTAAAGCTTTCTTCATATACACAGATAAATACTTGTGTTCATATGTGTGTGTGTGTGCTTGCACATCTGAAGTGTAAATTTTTCATCTACAAAGATATTTTCATGCATATGCACATATGTACACAGACACATATGCATTTTTAAATGACTATAAATTAATTATTTCATTTTCACTTTTGAGCACATATTTGTGAAATTGTACTTGTGTGTATGAAAAATGAACAAGTGTTTTTTGCTTTGTTTTAGTTTTTTTTTTTTTTTTGTCACGTCTAATATATCAATGTTATTTTTGTTGGCAAATTGAAATGATATATGTATACAACAAAATGTGACACTTCCTGTTTTGCACACAGCCAATCCCAGTGAAGCAGCCAAACCAGCAGATAAGGACTTTAAAAATATATAAAATACGACACTTAATATCTTTTATCATTCATTTTTTTACTTGTTTCAGTCACTGGACTGCAGCCATGTTGTGGCATTGCCTTGAAGGGTTTTAGTCAAATATATTTTTAAAACTGGTTCTTGTCATACCAATTTCTTTCACTGAACTTCTAAGTTACAGGGAAATAAACAAACCAACACTGGTTGTGAAGGGGTGGCTATGAATGCAGAAGGAATGCAAAGACTAGACAGGAATGAAACTAGTGTGCGCCACTGGATGTGCAATGTCAGTGTACATGTGCAACAGAGCACTAGTGTACTGCAAGAACAGTTAGGCATAAGAGGAATTAGATGTAATGTGCGAGAACGAAGACTACACAGGGGTGGTCATGTGATGTGTATGAAAGCTGACAGTTGCATACAGAAGTGCTGATCATTTAAGGTGGAACTCGTGGATGAGGGAGACATGGGATGAAGTACTGAAGGCCAATGTCAAGACACTGAACCTTACAAAGCAGATGGCAAAGGACCAAGATAACTGGCACTTTGCTGTACTTAAGAAGACCTATCTACCACAGAAGAATTGATACCAGGGCTGGTGCCATGTAAAAAAAAAAGCACTCATGCTGGTGCCATATTAAAAGCACTGGTGCTGGTGCCACATAAAAAGCACCCAGTGCACTCTGTAAAGTTGTTGCTGTTAGAAAGGGCATGCAGTCATAGAAGCCATGCCAAAACAGATAATATATATGTATATGCATATTTTTTTTATTTTTTTTTTTATAGTTTCAGCTTAGAGCTGCAACCATGCTGATGCACCGCCATGTATATAGGTATATGATAGGATTGCTTAAATATTCAAGGGGTAGGCTGAAGTGTCTAAGAAATTAGGGGATAATTAAATCCGAAGGCACTCCTGGAGATTACTTGTGTAGGTACCGTCTTTGTTAGAAGGTATCCAGAGGCAGGTAATTTATCGTTTAAACCGCAGTTTATAATTATAATCAAGTGGAGAATGGAGAAACAAACACAGGAAGAAGCAGGTCAATTGCGCTAGTTAGCCATTGATTTAATTAATTATGTGGAGATTGTATAATGATTCATTGATGATCGTTTCGATCTGCCAATTTGATTGGCAGACCTCTTCAGAATGTTATTCCTGCATCTCTCACACCATGAACTTTAACATACTTCTCAACACTCTGAAGAGATCTGCCAATCAAATTGGCAGATCGAAACGATCGTCAATGAATCATTATACAATCTCCACATAATTAATTAAATCAATGGCTAACTAGCGCAATTGATCTGCTTCTTCTTGTGTTTGTTTCTCCCTTCTCCACTTGAATATGCATATGTATATATACACACACAATTTCTGTCTACCAAATTCACTCACAAAGGTTAGCCCAGGGCTATAGTAGAAGACATTTACCCAAAATGATATGCAGAGGAACTGAACCCCAAATCATGTGGTTGTAAAGCCAGCTTCTCAACTACACTACCATGTCTGCACTTATGTAATGAATAAAATTATTTGCTTCTTCTCTTCATCAAAGATACCATCACCATCATCTTTATAATCTTCACAGTGAGCATTATCTGTGGGGGTTATTTGATCTGCTAGAAATAGCACCCAAATCCCCCTCAAATCACAGAAAATGAAGGACACATTGGACAACATGTTTCTAGATATATAATAGAATTCAGTGGTTATGACTGGAAAGCTTTTAAAAATAGCTCTACTCAATCAGGGGTCGGCCTGGGTCTAAATAGCAATAACAATAACCACAACAAATCATCACTATTATCATCATGATCATCATTATCTCTGTTGTTACTAACAACATCATCATCTGCACACCCACTTATATCATCATCATAATAATCAGTATTATTCTCATCATCATCATCATCACCATCGTCATCATCACCATCATCATCATCATCATGATCGTCATTAGCAACAGCATCTGCTGCTGCATTGTCCTTTACATCACATTATCATCCTTGTCATAATAATCTTCATTTTTGTTCTCACTGTTGTCAAAGCCATCATTATCATCATCATCATCACAATAATCTCGATCATTGTCCTAATCATAAATCATTGTTTTTATCCTCCTCACTATTATCATCATCATCATCATCATCATTACTATCACTGTCTTCATCATAATTATTGTACTTGCATGATTATTACCTATGTCGTCGTCATCGTTTTCATTATACATATTGTGATCATCATCAGAATTATATCCACTACCATCCATGTACAATAAAACAACAACATCTCCCCAGGCATTTAAGCACACTGCCTACTGTACATGTGGCCTGTCAGTGTCTGTCAGTAAATTTTCTCTAGCTTAGTCAAGGAAGGCATTTAAGACAAACTGGTAGCTGATTCAGGTGCATGAAACATCACTAAACTTGTACTGTAAATCTGTTAAGTCTATTATCATGAAAAATCATGCCAAGAGAATAAAGTACTTAGAAGCTATGTGAAATATCACGAAAGCAAGAACAACTGGACAAACTACACAACACTTAAAAGCTTACAACTGGTATCCAGTGAGATTATGAAACGTTTATATTTATACATAGATATAACATAAGGGTTAAATATTTGGAACCCCAGTCGGTGTAAAGGCAGTGAGTGAGTCAGTTGGGTGACAGGGGCTGAAATGGACAGAAGGAAGCCAGATGGACAGAGCAGTCGGTGATAGAGACTGAGAGAGAGAGGCTGTTAACAGAATGGATAGAGTCAGTGAGAGAGAGGGACAGAGAGATGGAACTGTTGCGGCTGGCAAACTGATGTAGTGGGAACTTGCATTTGGCTAGCGTTGGCCAAAGTAAAAAGAAATTAGTGGCGGTAAATGTTTGTTTATATTTCTTAAAGAAAGTGTACTTGCGTTGTCAAATGTTTTATAAAGAAAAGAGGAAAAAAAAAACGAACTCTGTGTTGTTAAATGTTTTTGTGAAGAAAAGAAAGAAAAAGAAAGAACTCTGTTGTTAACTGTGTTGTTAAAAGAAAGGAAAAGAAAAGAAAAACAAAAGAAGCAAAATAACTTAAATGACTCTTGATAAACAAACTTTGTGATGTGAAATGATTGAAAAACTTTGTGATGTTAAATAGTTGAACAGAAAAGGAAACTTTGTAATGTTAAATGTTTGGAAACTTTGTTGTTAAATGTTAAATGTGTTATTTTAAAAGCAAGAACTATTGTTATTGATTGTTGTTTTGTTTTGAAAAAAAAAATTAGTTTGACTACGCAACGTATGATCTGAGTTATTTCTTTTCATTGTTATCATTTCACTGCTCGACAGGCTTGGTGGACTCCTGATTCACTGGGCGTTCGTCGTCGCGCGCGCGGATTTTCTTCGCGGAGGCCTCGCGTGCGGCGTAACAATATATATGTATATGTTATATATATATATATATATATATATATATATATGTTATATATATATATATATATGCATATATACATGCATATATAGATATATACAAACACACCTGTGCATATATAAACATAAGCATGTGTGTGTGTGTTTGCATGTGTGTGTGTATATACAGTGTGCGATGGGTAAATTATTACCATTTTATATTTATAATTATGTGCATGCACATTGTTTGTTTTGGATTTTGTCAAATACACAGTATATTAGGGTCAGTTGGGCACTGTATTTGAGAAAAACAGCACCATAACGCAATTCCCTCTGCTAGAAATTTGGAAAAGATATGCCGTAGTGCTTGGCATTCATGCTGAAAGCTCCAATATGAACATTTCAGAATGTTTGGGTATCAATCTGGGGACAGTGCAGAGGATTCAGAAAGAGTTGGATGAGTTTAATGGTGATTACAAGAGTACAACAGCTAAGAAAACTCACTCTGATCGTTCTAAGAAAAGAACTGAATTTGTTGGTAAGATCCAGGCCATGATTGACAACTATCCCACTAAGTCAATCAGGTCCATTACCAGGAACATGGGAGTGTCTAATTTTCTTATCAGGTAGGTGGTGCATGAAGACATTTGGTATTCCTCACACAAGATAAGAAAGGGCCAATTTTTATCCCAAGCCATCAAGGACAAGAGGAAAAACCACACCCCAAAGATTTTGAACAAACTCAAGCATCCCTTTCAACCAAACATGCTTTACATTATTTACATTATTTACATTTGACAGATATTTCTCCTCATCTTGTTTGTTGTTAATACAACGTTTCGGCTGATATACCCTCCAGCCTTCGTCAGGTGTCTTGGGGAAATTTCGAACCTGGGTTCTCATTCCTAACGATGTTACTATTATTATTACTATTATTAATCAGGTCGCTGCCGTGAATCGAACTCGGAACCTTGGGGTTAGTAGCCCGCGCTCTTAACCACTACGCCATATGCCCGTGGGCATATGTAAATAATGTAAATAATTCCTCATCTCTTAAATATAGAATTGTATAAACATGCTTTAGTTTTTCTCAGATGAGAAAAAGTTTTGCCAGGATAAGATGGTGAACACAGAACAACCGGTGGCTTGCCATTTCTCCAAAACATGAACCAAGGGTGATAAAAGTCAAACATCCAGTCAACATCATGGTTTTTTGAGTGATCACTAGTGATGGCAACGTTATGCCGCCATTTATCTTCCTACACAGCCTCACACTCAAAACGGAGGCCTACATCTCAAGTGCCTGCAGGAGGTAGTGCTACCCTGGGTCAAGAGAGTGGCTGCTGGAAGACCCTATGTCTGGCAACAGGATTCTGCATCATGCCACACAAGTAGGAGAATACAGTCATGGCTGATAGACAATTTCTGTGACAACATCACCCCTAACATCTGGCCACCTAACTCCCCAGACTGCAAACCCCTTGATTATTATGTGTGGGGCACAGTTGAGTGAGACATCAACAAAACTCCTTGTAACATCAAAGATGGACTGAAAGCAAGGATTACAGCAGCATACACCAACTTAAACAAGGAGATCATCCAGAAGAGTTGAAGGAAATTCCGAAGTCGTCTGGAGGCTGTGGTTGAAGCCAATGGAGATCTTATTGAATAAATTTACTCTTTAGTATTTCAAGATACTTTTATGTAATTTTGGTAAATATATCTGTTAAAATGAGATGTCAGTGTTATTTTAATTTTTGCGTAATTTAGACAAAATTTTATTTACCGCACCCTGCATGTGTGTGTATGTGTATATATATATATATATATATATATATATATATATATATATATATATATATATATATATATATATATATATATATATATCATTCAGTCTGGGGAGAGCCATTCTGTTTAAATGCCTTATTAATTAACACACTCACCAGTTTAGATTTCCACTCATTTACTTATTCATTTTATCAAAAATGTTCGTTGCTTCTTACAACCTCTTCAATTGTTGTCTCTGTCTGTTATCGGAGCTGCACACATATGCACACAAACAAACAAACAAACAAACAAAAAGAATGCAGTTCCGACAATTGACAGTCAACAACTATTGAAGAGGTTGCAAGAAGCAACGAAAATTTTAGAAAAAATAAGTAAATGAGTGGAAATTGAACCGGTGAGTGTTTTAATTAATAAGGCATTAGAACAGAGTAACTCCCTCCTGACACAATAAAACATGCTTCAGCACATGAATTCACATAAAGAATCCTGCAAACCAAACACAAAAATGAAATACACATACAATGAAAGACAGCAAAAATTCAACATTGTAAAAATTCGTAAAAACACTAAACAAAAACCTAGCATCCCTTTTCATTTGTTAGGAGTAGCAAAGATGTGAAATATCCCAACATGCAAGGAGAAACGAAGAAATGTAAATTACTTGAAAGAATGTAAAAAAAAATTATTTATACAAAATGATTTATACATAAACACACACACACACATCTTTCAATGTGTGTGTGTGTGTTTGTTTATATTTATGCGTGTATGTTTCAATGTGTGTGTATGCGCGCGTCATTGTCTTTCAATGTACTGAGTTGAGTAAATATCAGAACAGGCTGCTAGAGTGAGTGTCAATTATTTTCTGGAAATTGGCAAGCAGCCTGATAAAGCAGCTGATTTGTTTTAGACAACTTCACGGTCTAAAACGAAAGAATGCCCTATAATACATTTTTTTTTTAACGTTCGAAAATGTTATTTACTTACCTCATTTATAAATTAATTCAATTCTTCGATCTTTCTGGACAAATATATTTATCACATTTTCATAGAAATCTCTTTTCATCAATTGTTGTAATAAATCTTTTTCAATTGACATTAGTACTAACCCAGACAGTCTTTTTTCTCCTGCTGCATTTCTTTGGTACGTTTTGATTTTAGTCAATGCAGAAAAGAATCCTTCTACAAAAGCAGTTGTAGACGGAATTGTCAAAATCAAACTTGCAAAGATTGAAGAGTTCTGGCATAGCTTCAACAAGATCACTGATGTAAATACAACTCATTAAATGACTTACACTTCACTTTTTAAAATCTATAATTAGATACATCACATTTAGCTCACTTTGTAATCGAATTACATCAAAAAATCTGGCATAAGTTGTTTTTAAAGAATCCACAGGAAATCGTTTGCAATAGTCAACTTAGCTTAAACTCTTCTAAGGATGAATATCATGTTTTTATTTGGTCAGCTAATGTGCCAATAATTTTGTTATAAAGCATTCTATAATGTTGTTGGGGATCAACAGATATATTCCTGGATCTCTGGATTCAGATTGCTGCATCGATTCCATATTTTTCCCATAGCATGTCATAAAATATTGAAAAATTGTCAAGTTTGTTTCCGAGCTCAGTTCTAGTTTTATCTAGAAAAACAGAGAAATGAGACATGCAACATAAAGAATATTTCCCTTCTTCAGTTGTCCCTGTTCCATCTACTCTGAATTTCGAAGGCAAGGACAATACGTAACTTCGTTGGAACAGTCCTTCCCGCAAAGCAAATAAAATAGAATTTGGAATTTTTTGCGGAGGGTGAAAGTGTAAACAAGAACAGGACAGTGAGAACAAGACAGTAAAAGACAGTAAAAACAAGACAAGACAGTAAAAACAAGACAAGACAGTGGACACAAACGGTAAGGGCTGTTAGGCCAAGACGATAGAAAAATTATTACTTTGAATGCTAGTTAGATGTGAATGAGAGACAAAAAAATCACGTCTTCTCTATGGGAAGTCAGGAAATAGAAAGAAAGAATCCCTTTCCCTTACGTGCCAGTGATGAGAAGGTCAAGGAAGAGGAGTGAGAGAGAGGGAACGACAACTGAAGAAGGGAAATATTCTTTATGTTGCATGTCTCGTTTCTCTGTTTTTTTTTGTTTTTTTTTTTTGAAAAAGTTTGTTTTCTGTCTTCGTCTTTACGTTTTCGTTTCTCATTGTGGTTAACGTTTTTGTGATGTTCTGTACCCATATATTATTATTATTATTATTATTATTATTATTATGTTGTTGTTGTTGTTGTTTTTTCTTCTTTCTTCAAATTTTCTTCCATTTCTCACCGAGTGTTTTCCGTACACCTAGGGCAGAGAAACTCGTTGTATGCATTCCCAGTTTACACATGCAAATTCACAGGTAAAACATGTATTTAAAAAAAAAAAAAATTCATGAATGGATGTTGCTTTCACAGCGATAATGCTCTTCTCAGTATATGAGTCGTTCCAGTTAACACGATTTTTTGCACTTCCTGTAGGAATGGTAAGCCTAGTATCATTTTCAAATAGGTTTCAGTACCTTTTTTTTATCATTCCTAGAGATCCTACAATCACTCGTATGGTAGTCGCCTTGAGGTGCCACATTTTTTCAATTTCTATAAGCAAGTCTTTATATTTACTGATCTTTATTATTATTATTATTATTATTATTATTATTATTATTATTCTGGTCACTGCCTGGAATCGAACTCAGAATCTTGGGGTTAGTAGCCCGTGCTCTTAACCACTACACCACATGCCCATCCTTTTTGCTATCTTTCTTGTAAAGCAAAACCACTATTGCATTCTTCCAGCTGTTGGGACATTGCTTTCTTCAAAGTATCTGTTGAACAGCTTGGTGCACATTGTCATGATGGGCTCTCCACCATCCTGAAGAATGCCAGCAGAGATGTTGTCCTTACCAGGTGCCTTGTCCCTCTTGAGTCATTTGATGCATGCTCTTGTCTTTGGTGGTACGATGGGAGAAGAGCATAGGATTAGAGTTGTGTTGTTAGAGAATGGTCTTGAGATCATGTGGTGCAATACATCTTGCTTTATAATTCCTCACATCAATTGATAAGGTGGCTGATGATTGTACCATCTTCTGACAGCATTGATGTTCTCTTTTCCCAAGCATTGTTGCATGATCACACAAAAGAAGTCTAAGAAATCTTCAGAGTGGAGTCTCACTGGTTATAAATGACTAATAAAAAAGAATAACCACCTTCGAAAATACGTTGTATACATATGCACACATATACACTTTTAAATACATTCAGATAAATAAAGGCATACGTTCATATATACCTGCATAAAAGCATATTTAAGCACAAAAAAAAAAAAAAATTAATTTTAAATATGATTTATTCATTAAGTTTCTAAACACTTCATTAACAATTTTCTTCTTTTGTTAACTCATTAGGATCCACCAACAGAAATTTCGAACATACCAAAAGTATTACCCTCAAGTGTTGAACCAATGGAGCAAGATGATAATACTCTAAACTTGCAGTCTAAGACAAACATGATACAAAAAACAGAAAATTCACAGATTACAGACATAAACACAGATTCTCAGTCAAATATGATTGTACCAACAACACTCAATAAGGATCCATCGATAGGAGAAACAATGAATGAGGAAGCAATAAACAAAGAAAGATTTTTCACAAAGGCAACATCATCATTGGAAGAAAACAACATATATATGAATGACATGTCTATGACAAAAGAGAATCAAGATTTACTTCCTACTGAAAAACAAAATCAGATCACTAAGCTCAGTTCAGTACAGCCTTCAACAACAAAAGCTGTCGAAAGTAAGCTATCTGATGCTTTAAAATGTGAATGACATGTTTTTGTTTTATTTTATTAAGAGCTCTTCAATGAAATTTTTGTATCTTTTGAGTTCTCCGTGAAGCTTTATTTATTTTTTGCTTTCCATTACCTTTTCTCTATTTTCCAATATATTATGGATATATTAGATCGATTCCCCTTATGGATCCAGTTAGTGGATATCTTGTTAATAGCAGTTGTTAAGAAGATTCTCTGGTTATCAACCTTCTGGTAGTGAAAGGATGTGATTTCATTTTGATATATCTTTTATCTTGGTACAGCATTAATCTGCTTCTCAGCACTGGCATTGGCAATGACTATGATCTTACTTGGCTTGATGGGATTTCTCAAGCACAGCATATTACCAAAGGTTTCAGTCACTTGCCATTCCCTCCATGAGGCTCAACATTCAAAGATTATACTTCATCACCTTACCCCATGTCTTCCTGGGTCTACCCCTTTTATAGGTTCCCTTCATCATTAGAGTGTGGCACTTCTTTACATAGCTGTCCTCATCCATACACATCACATGACCATACCAGTGCAGTCGTCTCTCTTGCACACTACATCTGATGCCTCTTATGCCCAACTTTTCTCTCAGAACACTTACACTGTTGTGCATGCACACTGACATTACACATCCAGCAGAGCATACTAGCTTCATTTCTTACAAGCCTATGCATGTCCTTAGCAATCACAGCCCATGTTCGACAGCCACGTAGCATGGTTGTTCACACACAGGCATCATACAGTCTACCTTTCACTCTGAGAGGGAGGCCCTTTGTTACCAGCACAGGTAGGAGCTCTATGAACTTTGTCTAGACTATTCTTATTCTAGCAGTTATGCTCTTGAAGCATCCACCCCTGCTACTGACTTGGTCACCTAGGTAACAAATGCTATTGACTGCTTCTAGTTTCCATTTGATGGAGTCTGTTTACTGTACATTTTTAGTGTTTATTGTAACTGTGCACCTTCCACACAGAAAAACTATTTTTCCTGTTAACCTTCCCCTGATATTACTGCACCTGTTATGTGTCCATAGCTTACACCGGATACATCTTATGGAGTTTCTACCTACACTTCTTCCACAGATCAAGCAGGGCCATCTACCTGAAGGGATTTGTAATTTGTCTGTTTTCCTACTTACTAAGAACTTTGGTTTTTGTTAGATTCACTCTTAGGTCCTTTGATTCTAGAGTTTGCTCCCATATCTGAAATTTCTTCTCTAGTTCTGGTAGTAATTTGTATTAAATAAAAACATTATGCCTACCTGGAGAAGACATTGAGAAACACCCCAATATGTCTATATATCTACTTCTAATAAATAGTCATATAAAGCCTACAATTCTCTGTGGATACAGCCATTTTACTGGCTAGAAATAGCTGCAAAATTCCCTCCAGTCACACCTTCTGCTTTAAAAATGGGAGTACACATTAAGCTAGATATTGAAAAAGATAGGATTGTCATGGCTGGAAAACTTTGATTGATATTTGGGCTGACCTAGAGCCAAACAACAGAAAACTACAAAAGCAATATGATTATAAAACAGTTAGTAATAAATAATCTGTTTCATTTTTTACTTTTTACCCATTTTTTAAAACTTCTTTCATTGCAGGAAAACTATTTGCACTACATGTAACTAATGCAACTGAAACAAGTATAAGTGTGTCATGGAACGCAACAGAAAATATTAAACAATTTACGGTCAGCATAGACTCCAGTGACCAGAAGTATAATGATTTTGTAGTTAACACTACCAGTACAACGATTACAAACCTCACATGTAGTGGGTGCCGTTATAATATAACAGTAAAAAGTTTCTATGGTAATAATAAATTCAGTCAATCAATAAATACAACTAATTTTACTGGTAAGTACTTAATTATTGTTACTGTTTATGTTGTTAATGTGTTTTGATGGGGCATGATGGCTGTGATGTTAAGGTGTTGGACTAATGGTCTGTAGGATCATGAATCTAAACCTTACTACTGCCATCATGTTATGCATAGCAATTGCCTTAGTGCACCTGACTGACAACTGATTGTAAATCAATGGTTAATACTTGGCAGGCTGCTCAACTGTAAGACAAGTATTCCTACAGTTCGAAAATTAAGTAAATTTGAATTCAAAAAAACAAAAATGAATGAAGTTATCTGTGACGAGTATACAGAAAATGAGTATGAAACAATGAACAAAAAGAAACTCTATATTTGCTTTTTTTTTCCTTAAACATTCTTAATTTCAATTTCAAATTTCTATTCTTGGTTTGAAATATGACAAAATGATTATCTCTCTTGTAATAGCTGTAACTGTTAGGGGAACCACATGTCGGAAAAATTCTAGCTGTGGATTCATAAAAATCTATTTTAAACTGTTAACAATGGTCAAGGTATATAAAGTTCAACTACACACACAAAGAAATATCTCTAAAAAATAACAGCTTCAAATGCATATTTACTCCTCAAAGAATTTACTGGAAAACAGCTTAAACCGTTGGCTACTATAAGACGTTTTCACAAGATAGAATTCCTTTGAAACAGTTATTATTTTGTATGTAAATGCTGAAATTTTCCTTCAATTCTGTCTGTTCCAAAATTATCAACATTCTATGAAGAAAAAGACATGTATGTATGTATGCATGTATGTATGTATGCATGTATGTATGTATGCATGTATGTATGTATGTATGTATGTATGCATGTACGTATGCATGCATGTATGTATGTATATATGTATGTATGCATGCATGTATATATGTATGCATGCATGCATGTATATATGTATGCATGCTCACATGTATGTATTTATATATGCATGCATGTATATATATATGTATGCATGTATGTATGAATGCATGTATGCATGCATGTATGTATGTATATATGTATGCATGCATGTATATATGTATGCATGCACACATGTATGTATTTATATGTGTGCATGTATGTTTGTGTGTGTGTTTATATATATATCTATGTACGCATATATGTGTATATGCATGAATGTATGTATGTATCCATGCATACATGCATGTATGTATGGATATATGTACGCATGTATGCGTATATATGCAAGTATGTATGTGTGTATGCATGTATGCCTGCATGCAGGTATGTATGTAAGTATGCATGCATGTGTGTATGTATGTGTGTATGTATGTGTGTATGTGTGTATGCTTGTATGTAGCCATACATACATGTGTTGTGTATGTATGAATGCATGCATGTATGTTTGTGTGTGTGTGTGTGTGTGTGTATTATGTATGTATACACACATGTATGTGTGTGCATGTAGGCTTTGTCACTAACTCAGTTTTTAACCAAACTAGATGATGTTTACATTTTTAGATTGGTCACATCCTAAGCTAATTTTCATCTACAAAATTTGAAAATTGCTTTGGTAGAGAAAAGTTTCAGTAAAATATGTGACATCAAAAATGGAAGAGTAACGCCTGAAATCGATTTTGAGTCCAACTATATTTTTTTTTTTAAATATATTTTTTATTTTAGCTTATATGATAGATCTTGGTGAGAGGAATTTATCCATGTTACTTATATGCAAAAATATTCAGTAAAAAAAGAAGGATTGAGGTAAAAACCGGTGAAAGGAAAAGGTGATTAACGCCTGAAATCAACTTGGACTCCAAATATTATTCTTATTTCAAAAGCAAACTATATTTAAATTTAACTTATTTGATAGATCTCCACTAGAGGAATCTGATGATACCAATTATAGGAAAAAAAAAAAAAATTAATAAAAAAGCTACTGGGGCTAATGTGCCAAAAACAGTGGTGACGCCTAAAATCAAATTCAAAACCTAAAAATTTTTTTAATTATTTCATGTGATAGAATTCATTAAGACGAGTGTCATGGTGCTAATCTTTTCAAAAAATATCATTCACACACAGTAGTGTGTGGAATGACATTCTTAAGGTCAACATTTACTCACTCAAGACTATTTCTAGGCTTTGTCACTAACTCAGTTTTTTACATTTTTAGATTGGCTACATCGTAAGTGACATTTCAAGCTAAAAATTTTGAAAATTGGTTCAGTAGCAAAAAAGAGTTTGAGCCAAATATGTGAGGTCACATAACACCCGAAATCGACTTTGAGTCCTTTGTTTTTTGTTTTTTTAATAAATCTACACTTTATTTTAGCTTATATGATAGATCTCGACGACAGGAATCTATCCATGTTAGTTATATGCGAAAATATTCAGTAGAAAAAAAGTATGTATATATATATACATACATACATACATACATACATACATACATACATACATACATTCATATGTACATATACATGCATACATACATACACACACACGCATGCATGCACACACACACACACACACACACATACATACATGCATATTGCAGAAAAATGTTACTGAAGTTTAAAGTTTAATCGTTTTCACCTAATCAGAAAACAGGATTTTGAAACTGGCATTTTCTGCATGATAGTTATCTTTCACAAAATGAAAGCAAAACCATTATACAAGGAGGAATTTTTATTAAACAAATGAAAGCAAAGCATTACAACGGCCAAAATTGTAAGAACTTTTGAAGTTTTGATAAGTTTTTTGTTTGCTTTAGACTTTAATTCAATATTAGGAGTAGCAGAATTTAGATTATTATTTCTTAGGGTAAATTGACAAGGTCTTTTGCTTTCGGATAGTATGTTTGGATCTTCAGAGTAGCAAGATTCAGGTTTTTTTATTTTCAGGCAAGTTGACAAGAGCAGTAGCTGAATTGCTGGCTTTATTTTGCATCATTTACAACTAACAAACTAACTTTGCCCTAACAAAGGCAGGTAGCTCTTCCTGCCTTACAGTGGATGCATTGACTATTCCAAAAATAAGCCTATGGACTTAAGTAATTTTGCTTAAATAATTTTTTCTTTGAAAATAATAAAACTTACTGGAGCTATACATGAAAAGAGTAGGCTTAAAATTAGATGGGCTTATCTTTGGAAAAACTCAGCAATATTTTTATAATTTTTGTTTTAATAAAATGTAGTAAATTTTTAAAATATTATTCACAGCTGCAATATTTTAGGAGTTTTAATTTCAAGTACTTTTTAGTTTCATTTAGAGGTGATGATTTGGCAAATTCTACTGTAGAACTTTTGTTCTGTACTTTTCCAGTTGTAATAACTTAAGAATATTAACATGCATGTGTCCACATTTTTCATTGTAATATATGTATCCATGTCTACAACTTGTATCTCATGAATTGTAGAGTTAAAAAAAAAGCAATCTTTAGGAAAACAACAACAATAACATAAAGGAACAGAACAGTTAATTAATAAATGAGTTATATTTCTTCAAAGTCCATTTATTTATGATTTTTAAATGAAACGAAGTACAATTACAAAACAGATAAACAGAAAGAAAATATAGTATGTATAAGAGATTAACAGTTTGAAAACTAATTATTCCTAATTTTTAAAACAAACTTTTTTCTTTTGTCTTTCTCCATTATTTCAGTACCCAGGATGCCAAAAGTTGATGTCATAGAAAAACCAACTTTAGTTGAAATTAAAATTTTTCAAAAGAATCAAGATTGTAATTCTTTGAAAAATGACCTGGATTGGGAAATAACTAAAAGCAAAACTTCAGAAAATTGCGTGATAGAAAAAGCAGGTTTAAAAATACATTTTAATTACAATTTAACGATATGGAGACAAGTGGATGTATGGAGAAGTAAAAAAGAGTTAATTACCATCCATCTTCGAGGTACTTTTCTTATTTTATATTATTCTGATTCAATAATGTAATAGCTAAAGACGTTGTCTGTACATTCATTATTTCATTTTTTAATGTTTGATTTACCCTGCTAGCATAGGTTAGATGATGACATATTACTAAGACATTGTCTTATAGCTAGATGCTTATCCTGTCACTAACCCTTACCTGTTTTTAAAGTAAGGGATTTTCCTACATATCTTTAAAAGCCCTGGACTACAGAGCAGCTTGTCAACTGTGAACTGTCAACATAATCATATCATAGCCTTTGCTGGAGCAACACACTCACACACACACAGACATACATACACACACACACACATACATACATATATGAATGTGTATATATATATATGCATATATTTATATATATATATATATATATATATATATATATATATATATATATATATATATATATATATATGTATGTATGTGTGTGTGCGCATATATGTATGTGTGTGCATATATGTATGTGTGTGTGTGTTGAGTTCAGCATAAAACTGTTAAACTAAAGGAAAACTCAAAACTTCTAGTAGAGTACACACGTTTATTTAACTTTTAAAAGGAAAATATGGACACTAACTATATATATATATAAATATATATATATATAGATAGATATCATCATCATCATCATCATCATCGTTTAACATCTGCTTTCCATGCTGGCATGGGTTGGATGGTTTGACTGAGGACTGGTGGGCCAGAGGCTGCACCAGGCTCAATCTGATCTGGCAAAGTTTTTACACTTGGATGCCCTTCCTAATGCCAACCATCATCATCATTATTTAATGTCCACTTTCCATGCTGGTATGGGTTAGACAGTTTGACTGGGACTGGTAGTCTGGAGAGCTGCACCAGGTTCCAGTCTGACTTGGCTTGGTTTCTATGGCTGGCTGCCCTTCATAATGCCAAGAGTGTAATGGGTGCATTTTATGTGTCACTAGCTCAAGTACCATTTACATGACAGTGACAATGGCCATGACTACAATTTCACTTGGCTTGACTAGTCTTCTCAAGCACAGCACATCACCAAAGTCAGGCTCAATTGTCATTGTCTCCATGAGACCCAACATTCGAAGATCATACTTCTCTACCTCATCCCTCACCTCTGTGAGGTCCAACATTCAAAGATCATGCTACCAACAATGGCCATGAATTATGATTTTACAGGTGCCCTTTACATGACACCAGCAACAGCCACAACTGCAATTTCACTTGGCTTGACAAGTTTTCTGAAGCACAGCATATTGCACAGCATATTGCCAAAGGTGTTGGTTCTAGTCATTGCCTCTGTGAGGTTTAATATTCGAATATCATGCTTCACCACCTCATCCCATGTCTTCCTGGATCTACCTCTTCAACAGGTTCCCTCCAGTTAGAGATCAGCACTTCTTTACACAGCTGTCCTCATCCATATACATCACATGACCATACCAGTGCATTCATCACTCTTACACAACACATCTGACAACTATTATGCTCAGTTTTTTTCTCAAGACATTTACACTATCACTCATGCAACTGACATTGGACATCCAGCAAAGCATACTACCTTCATTTCTTTCAAGCCTTTGCACATCCTTGGTGGTCACAACCTATGTTTCACTACCATGTAGCACAGCTGTTCACTCTGCGAGAGAGACCCTTTGTTGCCAACAGAGGTAGAAGCTCTCTGAACTTTGCCCAGACTATTCTTATTCTAACAGCTATGCTCTCTGAGCATCCACCTCCACTACTAACTTGTTCACCTAGATAATAGAAGCCATCAACCACTGGTATTTAATAGAGTCTATTTTCTTTAAATTTTTGATGGTTGTTGTACCTGTGCATCTGTCACACACAAAGACTATTTTCTCTGTTAATCTTCCTCTGATATTGCTGCACTTTTTATGTGTCCAAATACATCTTATGGAGTTTATACCTATGCCTTTACTACATATTGAGCAGGGCCATGTACCTGAAGGTATTTGTAACTTACTCACTTTACTACTTACTAAGACTTTGATTTTTGCTAAATTAACTCTAAAGCCCTTTGATTCTAGACCTTGCTTCCACACCTGAAATTTCTTCTTTTGTTCTAGTAGTGAACCGACAATAAGAACAAAGTCATCAGCATAGAGGAGCTTTCAACTTAAATTCTTCTAGTATAGCCTGGCGGACTACAATTAACAAGAGGGAACTGAGGACTGTCCTTGGTGAACCCCTGCCTGTACTCTGAATTCATCACTCTACTCTTTGCCAAACCTTTACCTTACTGACAGCATCCCTGTACATGGCTTGTACAGCTCTCACCAACAATTCATTTATCCTTAGTTTCTGCATTGACCATCAGATAAGGAACTCAATCGAACGCTTTTGTCATGTCAACAAAAGCCAAGTACAGAGGTTTCTTTATGACTAGGTACTTCGACTGCAGCTACCTTTCCAGGAATATTGCACCAGTGGTGCTTCTCCCTGGGACAAACTCTCATCTAGACTAACTCCATCTAAACTAACTCTCTTCCTAATTAGTTGGGCTATGACCCTCTCCATAACTTTCATCACCTGATCCAAATCCGTTTTCTCTGCTAGCATGGGCTGGACAAAGATATTACTGACGTATTATTTTTCCAGTCACTAATCTTTTATCTGTTTTTCAAGTAACATCTATCTTATTCTACACATCTGCAAATGGGAAAACCCTGCAGACTCTCTGGAAGTGATGGCACAATCACTATCTGTAGCTGAGTGATTTTCAAAGAAGTGCAAGTGTTAATGATACACAAATACACATGTGTGCATGCACACACACACGCACTGAGATTATCTATCTATCTATCTATCTATCTATTTATCTATCTATTTACCTATCTATCTATCTATACGTCGTCGTCGTTTAACGTCCGCTTTCCATGCTAGCATGGGTTGGACGATTTGACTGAGGACTGGTGAAACCAGATGGCTACACCAGTCTCCAATCTGATTTGGCAGAGTTTCTACAGCTGGATGCCCTTCCTAACGCCAACCACTCAGAGAGTGTAGTGGGTGCTTTTACGTGTCACCTGCACGAAAGCCAGTCAGGCGGTACTGGCAACGGCCACGCTCAAAATGGTGCATTTCATGTGCCACCCGCACAAGAGCCAGTCCAGGGGCATTGGCAATGATCTCGCTCGAAAATCCCACAAAATCCAGCCAGGCGGCACTGGCAACGGTCACGCTCAAATGGTGCATCTCATGTGTCACCCACACAAGAGCCAGTCCAGGGGTACAGGCAACGATCTCGCTCGAAAAAATTTCATGTGTCGCCCGCACATGAGCCAGTCCAGGGGCACCGGCAACAATCTTGCTCTAAAATCCTACGACGGCCCCCGCACAAGAGCCAGTTCAGGGGCACTGGCAACGATCTAGAGAGAGAGAGAGAGAGAGAGAGAGAGAGAGAGAGAGAGAGAGAGAGAGAGAGAGAGAGAGAGAGAGAGAGAGAGAGAGAGAGAGAGAGAGAGAGAGAGAGAGAGAGAGAGAGAGAGAGAGAGAGAGAGAGAGAGAGAGAGAGAGAGAGAGAGAGAGAGAGAGAGAGAGAGAGAGAGAGAGAGAGACAGAGAGGATTTTTTTGTATTGAAGTATGATAAACTGAAACAAGTTCTTTTTAAATTTCATAGTAGGAAACCAGGATTGCCAGGTATGCAATTCTTCCATGTGTTAAAAAGTATCTCTTTGCAACAATGTGAACTTTCATTCAATCAAGATATCCTTAGCCTGACAAGTAGCCTGTGGTATGCACCTCACTTGAACATTTACCACTTCCAAGGTTCCACTCGCTATGAAACATACATCACTCGGATCTTATCAACTCCATTCTTTAACCCACCCTTATATATATATATATATATATATATATATATATATATATAGACACTATGAGAATATTAAAACCCCTTATAGGTATAGTTACATCCAAGATACCCTGGTTTAATATGTTATATTTTGAAGAGATGTTTCTTCAATAAATATATTTTAAAATATCAAATATTATTATTAAGTTTGAAAAGGGAGAAATTCAATACATATAAATTAATTTATTCATTAATCAACATCCCCTACAATTGTTTCACTTTACACCTAACTTAAATTACAAAATGTATATAGACATATATGTTTTCATTTTGACCAGGCTGTGTGTCATGTTTTTGAGCAAAACACTTTATTTCATGTTACTCCAGTTCACTCAACTGTAGAAATGAGTTACTATGTCATTGGTGCCAAGCTGTGTCAGCCTTTGTTCTCCCTTGGATAACATTGGTGGTGTGGAGAGGAGAGATTGGTATGCATGGACAGCTGCTAGTCTTTCATAAATAACCTTGCCCAGACTTATGCCTCAAAGGGGAAATTTCTAGGTGCAATCTCATGTTCATTCATGACTGAAGGAGGTTCTTTACCTTTTTATGGGTACATTCACTATACAACCACACAAATACTCACACATACAGACTCACACACTTATACATTTATATGTATGTACTAGGGTTATTTGTTTATACATACAGATAGATGAATAGATAGATAGTGAGAAAGACACAGAGAGAGTGAGAAATATATATAGACATCGTCTGCTTGCATATTATATGTACAGAGTATTAACACTTTCCTTTAACATATTGCAGAACCTAATGCAGTGAGCGATTTATCTCATATAGTTAACCAAAGTGATATACATATCTACTGGCAGAAACCAAAAGATTCAAAAGTAAATTCGTATCAAATCATTGTTACTATTGAGAATCCATATATGCATAATTGCACAAATACAACCACAAACATGACTTATTACATAATAAACGACTTTTTACCAGGTAACTATTTTAGTGACCTTTTCAGTTCTCATTTCCCTTTGTTTGGACATTTCTGAAATCCCTATTAATAATTTCTTTAATAACTAACTTAGCCTGTTTCTTTTTTATAATCTTTCTTTTCGTTTTCTTTAGCAGAAATGATAGCTCACTTACAGTATTTAATTTGAATTCAAATACTGTTGGGGCTATGTTTGGTGGGTCAGTCAACAGTCTGAAGGGTGGTGGGGGGATACATTGAAATAATTATCAGGCATGTATTTGAGTTAATTGACTATACTTTTCACTCATCTTACCTCTAGATTTATCACTTTTTTTTATGTAAGAAATCGTTTATATAGCATCAACTGCTATTTTATTTCCCCTACTCTTATTGCATCAATAACTACGAATGTTTCAGCTTCAGTGTTGTTTCTTCTATATAGTAAAAGAATCTAATTGCTTTGTATGAAATTTAACCATTTTCACACCAACCTTCCAATGAGCACCTCAGGTTCATTGATAGAAAACTAAATTTTTGGGAAGCTCATATTTAGATTAAGACCTTTTATCATAATTTTATACAACAATCTTTTATTTTTATAAACACTAGCTTGATATAGAATTAAATGTAGTTATTTTACAAAGTCCTTTGAAACTTTATGCTATTTTCAAAATTAATATAAATACATAGACAGTGTGTTTCATTATAAATATGGTGACAAAAGGATTAGAACATTTATGGAATCATTTTGAACATTTATGGAATCATTTAGATGCCCTGACAATGGTTGAGAGGAGACAATATTTTATTGGCATGATCTTTGAGTATAAAGAAATTTGTTGTAGTTATCTTGATATCCATTATGTGTATCTAAATCAAATATGGGGAACTGCTTACCCTCACTGAAATTTGAAATCACTGACTAAGAAAGTCTTTAAAACCCATGTGAAAAACTGTCTAACTTTAAGACCAAAACAATAATTTATTGTAAGTTACAGTAACATTGAAGATTCACTAGTTTTCTCAGCACAAATGGAACTTACAAGTTTTATATACTTAAAATTCATGCTTGCAACTAAAAATGTCAAGACTAGAGGAATTCTGGATGATTTTGGTCTTTTTAGTAATTTGTTATAGACTGCTTTAATATTGTATAGTAAGTACTGGCATAGTATATTTTATGTTACTTAATATGATATCAGTCACTTGAATTAAATGGTTATTGCTTATCCATTATTGCTTAACTAGATAAAACTAAAGATGTACCATATGTGACCACATTATCTAATGTGTATTTCCTTTTTTAAAATAACAGGGTGAGGTTTAAGGAATATTTGACAGCTAATTGTAGAGGCTCTCTTGATTAGCTTGATGATGTTGTTCATGTGTTTGCTGTTGAAAAACAAGTCATAATTATTCTTATCCTCATTAAAAGCAGCTACAGCAGCATTATCTTCAATTTCTAATTCATTTTTCACAGATGCAATTGCTCATTTCAATTTAATTAAAATATAATCAAACTAATCTGTCTGTTTCAAATTCAATATAAAAGCTTTTAATCTGACACTGTGCAATCACGCTTCAAGTTTGACAATTATACAATAGTTTATGGACAAAAAATGGTATTCTTGACAACATACTCCAGAAGCTGATTTCGTCAGACATAGTTTGGAGTTCAAATTCATTTCATGTCTGTTTTGCCTTTCTGTACTTTAAGTTTAATAAAGCATGTAACAGCAGTCTATATCTTAAGAAAGAAAACAGTAAAACATCACATAATGTCTAAACTATTGTCCCAACCTACTTATTAGTTTAACAGTAGATTCATCATTCATGAAATTGCTGCAGCTGCTCCACTCACTCAAATTGTTAACCATGAACATCAACCTCAAAGTGTCTACTTCTAACATTGTAAGTTAAAATAACTGTAGTAAACCAATATGCAAGGAGCTGTATTCCAGAAGCCATATTTTAATATGTCAGAGTATTTTAATATATCAGAGTAACATTGCACACCCTTAACTAAATTTTGCAATATCTAGACATCTAATCATTATTTATGAATTTATTGTTAATAATTTCAATGTAAAATAATATTGGACATTATAAACTTTGATTTGCAACAGAAAGAGAAACAGGTCCACTGACATGATTCAAGTCATGACTCCATCACTTACTCAAATTACAAATAGCACCTACTAGTCTCTCTCTCTTAAATGATGTACTTAAATCAATTTCTTTTTTAATTGCACTACTTTAGCTTACAATATAATTTAGACGTTAGTATAGCAGAAGAGGTTAAATTCCATATATAAGTATTATACACTAATGTCCACCTTGGAATCGTACTTCAGGTTAATTGAAATTACATGGATTTACTGTTTTTGCTGATTTTTTTTGTATGCATTCTATTTGTATGTCAAACATAATCCTACTCTCTAACATTATCCTACTTTATATCCTACTAACAAAGTAATTCAAATTATATTCTATTAAAATAACAAATGTTCTTCAAACTTCAAGGTCTTCTGAAGTTTTGTTTTCAAATTCATAATGTATTTATTGAACACTCTTTAACCACACTTTTTTTCAAGATCCTTGCCTTCTCTAAATCTTCCATCAATCTTTGATCTCTGAAACCTATACTAAAAGTGTAACAATTCCCATTCTCAAATATTAACAATTTTCCTCTAACATTATCAAATATAATTATGTGAAATAATCACTTGTAAGTGTACCACAATAGGCAGCATTATTGTAATGGCTCCAATTTCAAATAAATATTCCTATTTACTAATCCTGTATTAACCCATCTTTTTTACTGCTACTCATATATTTTTTAAAGACAGTATGGTAAGATTTGAAGATGATTTGGCAGAAGCCGGTTAAGTGACCATGTAGAGGCTCTGAACATGCAAGGAACACAGTTTGTTATTGCAACAAATATAGGCACTGAAATAGCTGCTACATCAATAGTCCATCATGACATAAAAATCAATGGAACAAAGGTGTTAAAGCAGATGAGACTTGCATATGATGGCAGACTATTGCTGGAACTTGGCTCATGAGTTGACTGAGGTTCAAGTCTCAAGAAAAATCATCCAAAAGCAAATTCATGAGAAATTATGCATAAATGATGATACGATTTGTCTGTAGAAATATTAAGATTTTTATTAGTTTTTAAGTAGGGTTTTAAGAAAACGTTCTGGTTTTGAAGAAAAACCAATTTCTATGTATGTTTGTATGATATGCCTAGTAAGCTGTTTTATTGAAATAATGAAATTCTATAGATCCAGTATCTTAAAATCTTAACATGGTAATAAATGGATGTCATTTTCAGATTCTATGATCAAAAATCCCCTGTTTGACAACAGAGAAAATACTTTCTCTTGCTGACCTGTGTAATTTTTCAATTGATTCAAGTTGACTCAAGCTACCACTAGCATATTCACACTAGTAAGTCAACATTCCCACGGTCCACAAATACAAGCACAGTAAATAATAGCACTCTCAAAGATTTGAAGTGCTGTTAATGTAGATTTTTCACTGTCTAGGAAGTATTGTTTTTTAAAATGTTAAATAAGAATTAATGATATTAATGATTATAAATAATATTTTATTAGCAACTAAATACAAATTGAGCTGCTGAGCTGAAATCAAAATCGTGTAAGTGGACATGAACAAGCTAATGTGTGTGTGTGTGTGTGTGTGTGTCTGTGTGTGTGTGTGTGTGTCTGTGTGTCTGTCTGTCTGTGTTAAATGATATATGTTTTATATAAATAATATATACATCAAACTATGTTTAACTAAATAGCCACATCTGGGTATTGTATTTGTAGATGTGGATATTTAGTTGAACAATACAATACTCAGATGTGGCTATTTAGTTGAACACAGAATAAACAAAATATAGCAAGTTTCATTGAAAATATATTAAATCAAATTGAAGTCCATAAAATATTTAAAAGAATGCTTGGACTGAAGTTTTGATATGGATTAAATGATTATATGTTGATAAAGTATTTTGAATTCTTAAATTCTTTGCAGTATTCTATGTTTATCATACTACAAAATCATTTTTCCTCTAAGGTACCCAGTACACAGTTGATGTATATGCTATTAATTATATTGGAACCAGTCCAAAAAGTAACATACATGTTACAACTCCATCTAAAGGTAAGTCTATTTTAATCATTTGTATTTTAATATGTATTTCATGCATTTGATATCATCAAATTATTTTAGACTATGTTCTACAGAGCTACAAATGCTAAATTATTGGTCAAATGTCATAATTTACATACCTGTAGGTGAGGCACTTTATCCTAAATATTCTCTACTGATACTATCACAAATTTAATACAACATTCTTTTCTATAAGTGTGTGTGTGTGTGAAATTTATAGAAAAACAAAAGACGAAAGCAGGTGTATGAACAACAGACAAGTATTTTAGTTTGACGCTCAGGAAAAATGAATAAGTCTTTTATGTTTCAAGCTTATGCTCTCCAGATGGATGAGAATTAAAAATAGCAGAGTAGTCAGTCATACACAAAAAGGAGTTGGGAGGAAGTTGTCCCTGAAATGTTAAGCAGAAGTTGCTAACACTTGGATCATCTTAATGGATACTGCTGTCTGATTATTATATCTTGTCCCAAGAAACATCTGAGTATACTTTTCAATTTCTTACAGATGGGAGAGACAGTAGTAGTAGTGTCTTTTTCTCTTTCTTTATCTCACTACCCCTTTTTCTTTTTTTTTCAGTTCCTGGTGCTGTAAACATCATCATAAATACTATAACAGCTTTTAATGTCAGTATTTCCTTAAGTCGCCCACAGATTTTTAAGGGAGACATCCTCGGGTATATTGTTGAGATTTACAAAGATAAAAAGATACCAAAGAATAAAAATCCACTGAATACATATAACATAAGATGTTATAACTGTTCACAGGTAAAGACCCATGCATTTCAGTCTTACATATTTCTGTATTTCATAAACAATAAGCTTCGGAAGTGGCAGGGCTGGTTTAAACTGCTGATCATTAGTTCAAATTTTGTTCCGTATTTTATTACCTGACAAAACATGATACTGTACCTTATGGCTGTTGTTTAATCCCTGTGACAGCTCTGATGAAACAGACCTATGATTAACAGTGTTTTATCTGTAATAAACACATCTTTTTTATTTCTCCAAAACATTTTTGCTTATAGGACAGCATTGCATTAACAAGTGTTGGGCCTCACAGAGACAATGACCAAGACCTTTGGCATTATGTCATGCTTGAGAAAAAGACCAAAGTTGCAGCTGTGGCAGATACCAGTGTCACACGAATTGGTACCCACGCAGATGGCATGTAAATGCACCCTGGTGCCACGCAAATGGCACCCATGCTGCTTGCACATAAAAGCACCCATTACACTCTCAGAGTGGTTGGCATTAGGAAGGGCATCCAGCTGTAGAAAACCATGCCAAATTAGACTTGAGTCTGGTGTAGCCTTCCAGCGTGCCAGCCCAGTCAAACCGTCCGACCCATGCCAGCATGGACATTAAATGATGATGGTGATGATGATGATGATATATATCTATATATGTATGTATGTATGTATGTATGTATGTATGTATGTATGTATGTATGCATGTATGTATAGAGTGTTTGAAGTAGTGTACATATATTGTATGTTGAGAAAAAGAGGGTAGTCAGAACTTTGGATAATTCTTTATAAATGCTTTTGTTTGTTAACCAAACTCTTCAAAACAAAACTTAAAACCAAAACGGTTAATTTAATACGGTTTTAATTTTTGTCTTGAAGAGTACGGTTAACAAAAGTATTTATAAAGAATTATCCAAAATTCTGACTGCCTCCTTTTTCTCAATATATATGTGTATGTGTGTGTGTGTGTGTGTGTGTGTGTGTGTGTGTGTGTGTGTGTGTGTGTATACTCTTTACTCTTTTACTTGTTTCAGTCATTTGACTGTGGCCATGCTGGAGCACCTCCTTTAGTCGAGCAAATCGACCCCAGGACTTATTCTTTGTAAGCCTAGTACTTATTCTATCAGTCTTGTTTGCTGAACCGCTAAGTTACAGGGACGTAAACACACCAGCATTGGTTGTCAAACGATGTTGGGGGGACAAACACAGACACACAAACATATACACATACACATATATACATATATATATATATATATATATATATATACGACGGGCTTCTTTCAGTTTCAGTCTACCAAATTCACTCACAAGGCTTTGGTCGGTCCAAAGCTATAGTAGAAAACACTTGCCCAAGGTGCCACGCAGTGGGACTGAACCCAGAACTGTGTGGTTTGTAAGCAAGCTACTTATCACACAGCCACTCCTATGCCTATGATATGAATGTAAATAAAAAATTATGGAATAATGAGATAGAAATATGTATTTAAACCGTTAAGATGACATATTGTATTTCAGATGTGAGAATAAGAAAAAAATTAACTGTAGTATATCATTTACTTGAAAATTCTAAAGTCTAAATAACTTAAATCTAAAATATGTAAAATACATTATATATAATATACAAAACTGAAGCTAAATTATAATAATTTAATCTATTTTCATTAATTTATTTATTTTATAAACATCTTAGTTTAATCTTATTCTAAATATGTAATATATCCTTTATAATCTCATGCTAATTTATACACATTCTACTACTACAAATCATAACTACAACGATTAGTAACATAAAATAGGGTTTATATAAATACATAAATTAGCTAAACCTATTATATAAGTAATTTAACTTACGTCTGCATTTAATTTTTTGTTCATCTAGAGAATTAATCAATTTTTTATTATCAGTTAATAAAAAATTATAAACGCTAAGTTCTACGTATTACATTTAGAATTTTAGTTTAACAGCAATTCTTCGATAAGGTAAGTTACGATTTTATTTTAAGAAATATTATTAAATGTTTTTCGATTATTTATTTATTTATTTAGTTATTGTTAAAACAAGTATTTTTTATATATTTATTTGATATTTATTATAAGTTACAATACATACATTGATTTTTATATTATTATTATCATTATTTATATTTTATTTTAGACCTGACGAGTGACTATATTTTTGAATAGATTTAATTGCAGATCAATTTGATTATTAATCGAATTATTAATTGAATTGGTTTTATTAGTTATTTATTTGAAAATATAACCACGAAACATGCATAGTCATTTTTATACCATTTACTAGTTATTCTTTTATGTACTTTATTGATTTTTAGAACAAGTTTTTTACGATATATTTATTTTCTAGAGGGTATGAATTACATTCATCATTATTGAATTGTTTAATAGTGGTTTTTCTCTAAATTACATAGAACGAGTGTAAAAGTATGTATTCTTGTTTTTCTCATTAATAGGCAAATGCTTACAGACCTAGCAGCTGTCCTTGTTCCCAACGATGTAATAATATGCAAGTGAAAACTCTCCACAGCTTGGGAGAACACTTTTCTTTGGATGATTCACTGACTCCATTTACACATTACTTAATATCAGCCCGAGCTTATACATCTGCTGGTTGTGGTAATAGAAGTCAGATAAGCTTCGCAACAAAAGAAAGTGGTAAGTAGACAGAAGAGATTATGTGGTTAAGACAGTGAGATATGACTGAGTGGTTAACAAAGTAAAGGCCTTGCAGAATGGTTCAGCAGTTTGCATTACAGACATATATAATTCTTAGTTGGATCTCACTACTTGACAGTTTGGGCTTGTATTCCCTACCATAGCCCTCATGTTTACCAAAACCTTGCAAGTGGAATTTGTTACACAGAAACTGTTGGAAGCTGGTCATCCACACACACACACACACACACACACACACACACACACACACACACAACACATATTTTAGAAGGTTTGGAGGTGATGTACAGATATTATATATTAGAAAAAATAAGGTATGGTATGGTCATGTGATGCACATGGACAAGGACAGCTGTGTAAAGAAGTGATGATCTCTAACTGTGGAGTGAACCTGTGGTAGAGGTAGATCCAGGGAGACATGGGATGAGGTGGTGAAGCATGATCTTCAAACTTTGAGCCTCACAGAGGCAATGATTGGTGACGTGCCAGTGGCACGTAAATGCACCTCAGTGTCATGCAAATGGCACCCGTGCTGGTGGCACGTAGAAGCACTAGTTACACTCTCAGAGTCATTGGTATTATGAAGGGCATCCAGCTGTAGAAAACCATGCCAAATCCTACCGGAGTCTAGTGCAGCCTTCCAGTGTGCTAGCCCAGTCAAACCATCCAACCCATGCCAGCATGGACAACACACATTAAATGATAATGATGATGATGATGAGGATGATACATACATACATATATATATATATATATATATATATATATATATATATATATATGCATATAAATATATACATGCATATATATACATATGTATATATGTGTGCATGTGTGTTTGTGTGTGTGTACATATATATGCATGTATACGAGTAGCCTGTGGTGTGTGTGTGTGTGTGTGTGTGTGTGTGTGTGTGTGTGTGTGTGTGTGTGTGCATGTGTGTGTATGTGTGTTTGTATTTATATTGCAAGATTTCTGATGTGAAATTGTGTTGAAACACATGTTGTTATACTTGGGGAAAGTCATATTTTTGTCCACTAACCATACACTCTACATAATTGGTTTCCACTTCAGCTTTATTACTATACTTATTTTATTTTAGTGTCGTGTGTCTAAAATCTTTTGTCACACATCCTGTGACCTCTTCAGTGACTCTCCATCCCATGTGTCTCTTCTTGTTCTGTTTAGTCCACTCTGTTTTTCTGTAGTGTATTTACTTATCTGTGCATGAGTTTGTATCTATATCTGTGAATGTGTATGCGTGCATGTGTGCGCATGTTTATGTGTTTAGTATATGTGTTTTGTGTGTGTGCATATGGGTTTGCTTACTACACATGGGTACAAACAGTGTAGTAAGCCAACCCATACATATGCACACAAATCATACATACTAAACACATAGACATGCACACACCACACACACTCCACAAACACAACACAAGACAAAATGGACTAAACAAAACAAGAGGAGATGCATGGGATGGAGGGTCACTGAAGAGATCACAATATATGTGATAAGATTTTAGACAAAGGACACTAAAACAAAATAAGAGTAGTAATAAGGCTGAAGTGAAGACCAGTTATATAGTGCATATGGTTAATTGGGTAAAATACGACCATTCCCAAATATAGCAATATATATCAATACTATTATCATCATCATTATCGTCATCATTTAACGTCCATTGACCATGCTGGCATGGGTTGGATGATTTGAC